>NC_039262.1:7412276-7460866 GCF_003368295.1 Carassius auratus
AAGTTTTGGAAAGTTCTGAACCAAAACCACTACTGGAACCAAAAGCAGAAACGGCTAGCAAATTTGTTCAAACAAAACACAATATGGACTTATTTGTTGATGTCAAGGGAAATATTTAGTGTGTGTGATTTAAGAGTAAAAGTCTCTTTTTCTGCATTTATTGAGTTGACATGCTGTGAATTTGTTGTCGTTCCAACATGGTTTTGATGTGGGTCCAGCATATAGCTCTAAGTGTAAAAGTAATAGCAGTGACATGCACTTTGTGTGTTTACTGCCCTTTTGTCTGTCTGTTCTTGCAGATTTGCCCAAGTAATGAGGCCTTTAACCACTGTATAGTCTGCTGATGTGGGCTCTTTACATGGCATGATGTTCAGCTACATTAAAATTGACTCAGAGTCATTGATTGTTTTTTCTTCTCCACATTAAGCACATTATATTTGCTTCTACAGTAATTTTGGAATCCAAGCTTGATTCATTTATATTTAATGGCTGTTTTAGTAATGAACATAAGATCATGAAGTAGTCATTTGTCTTGTCTGTCTCTGTTTCTTTTATATGTATATATAAATGAATACATGAAATTCAAAGATGATACTTGTTGTGCAGGTAATCAGCTGCAGTGCATCTAAAAACTAGACTAGAAAATGCAAAGAAAGTCCTTGACTTTGACTCAGAGGTCAGGTGATTAGTGGGGATTGTTAAATGTGCTGAAAGATACTGAAGGATCATGACTCATAATGTCATTCCCCATAAAGACATGGTTATAAATGCCCTTGAGTGATCTTGCAGTCTTTAATTACTTCTAAAGGAAGTTCACTCAAAAATGATGTTCTCATGTTCCAAACCAAAACTTTTTCGCTTCAAAGGAACACAAAAGAATGATTTAAGGCCTTTATTTGAAAAACACATTTTTGTCTTTTATGCAAAAATTATTTAGCACGTTAAATTTGGAAATACTAAAGTGTTTATGTATTAAATGGAGTCCTAATACTTTCATGTGTTATGTATACTGCTGTCCTATGACTAGATTCCACATGTTTTTAAACAGCAGTCCATCTCTTAGATATATAAAAGTACAGAAACTTAGGTAGTCAGACATAAAGCTGTCATTTAAAAGGAAACTGAAACACTCTGATGTCGGTTCATTTACGTCTGAAATCTTTTATTATTCCCTTCAGTATAAACGTTGGTCAAAACACATGGGCTGGGCCATAGAGACCCTCTCTGGAAGAGGAAATGTTGGGGACTGACTGTCAGTACTGGTCTCTTGTCAAACTCAGTTTAAATCTCTAGATCCAGCTGGATGCATTAAAAAAAGATCATATAAGTTCTCGTACCCCTGTCCCTCACCCTGATCATACAGATGTGCTTCCCCTCCTGTCATCATTTATACAGTCACCTTCCTTCCACGCAGGGGCCAGGCCTCTTTCTGCCGCACACAATGTTTATTTAGTAGCTTGTGTTTTCTTGCTAATATCCAGCTTCATAATTAAATTCTTTGGGTTGATGCCATTAGTAAAGCTATCATGTTTTTTTATATTCAATGTCTCAATTTGTTTGTTGGCTATAAAATCAATATAAAGTTTAATGTAAAAAATATGGAAATAATTAAGCCTGTTTTAGAATCTTTTTTCACTATAATTAACCACATTCACATACAAAATGCAAATGAGTTGAAAAATATAGAAAAATTACAATTAACCAATCAAATCATGTATTCCAGAGAATAAATATTTTGTAAACATTTTGCAAAAATGTTAATTATAATGAAAATGTTGCAATAAAATGCATTTATTATATGAAATAAGGAATTTTATTAGAATTTTATTATAGGTTTTGTTTTGAGAAAAAGGTTTCAGTCATATATATAATATTATATATATATATATATATATATAAATTTTTTTTTTTTTTTTTTTTTTTTTTTTTTTTTTAAAACAACCCAGGCATGCTCTTTGTAATTGTAATAAACTGATGTCTGTTCTATAAACTTACAAGGAGCTTTGCTTTTGTGCTCTCACAGGTCCATGCATACATCATTAGCTCCTTGAAAAAAGAAATGCCCACAGTCTTTGGGAAGGATAACAAAAAGAAGGAGCTGATTAACAGCTTGGGTGAGATCTACAGCCGCATTGAGAAGGAGCACCAGATTTCCCCGGGAGACTTCCCTAATCTTAAGAAAATGCAGGTAAGGTCAGTTTAACCACAAACATGAGACCGTAAAAGGTCTTTCAGTGCACATTCAAAATCAGCAGAATTTGACCCACATTTTTTCGAGTCAACAAACAGCTTTGGTGGACCCTTTGTTAAAAAGTTCTGTTTAGATTACTGTTACTTTTATACAACAGCTCTATAAACAATGAATATTGAGCAATTTGCCATTTCAGCCAAAATTTGGCAAGTTAGTTTATATGTTTCTTTCCCGCCTATGAAACGAATTCCGAAAGAAGCCAAATCATCAACCTTTTCACGTTGCCAAACATCAACAGCCTGACACAGCCTGTGTGCAACAGAGTATCTAAAGGGAGCAGAGCTGGTTTACCCTGGAAATATCAACAGATGTGACAGGATCTTTTGTTACATCCTGTAAGTGTTTTTCTTGCTTTCTTTCCCGCTGAATAGGAACAACTTCAAGCACACGATCTGAACAAGTTCCAGCCTCTGAAAATGAAGCTGTTGGACGCCGTGGATGACATGCTGGCCCACGACATCGCCCATCTTATGGTTCTGGTGCGTCAGGAGGAGACGCAGCGCCCCAACCAGGTGGTGAAGGGTGGCGCCTTCGAGGGCACCATGAATGGGCCGTTCGGACACGGATATGGCGAGGGAGCCGGCGAGGGCATTGATGAAGTCGAATGGGTGGTGGCACGTGACAAACCTATGTATGATGAAATCTTCTACACTCTCTCTCCCGTCAATGGCAAAGTGACTGGAGCCAATGCCAAGAAGGAGATGGTGAAGTCCAAGCTACCAAACACTGTGCTGGGTAAGATCTGGAAGCTGGCTGACATTGATAAAGATGGGATGCTCGATGATGAGGAGTTTGCCTTGGCCAATCACCTGATCAAGGTCAACTAGAAGGTCACGAGCTTCCAAGCGAACTGCCCCGCTCATCTTGTGCCGCCCTCTAAAAGAAAGGTTCCAGAGTAAGATTGGTTTGGAACTGGGATGGATTTTGGTAAAGATTCTAAATAGTTTTCAATTTAGGTTGCAGTTGAATTCCCAATGGCCGGACAACATTTACTATAGAAAAAAAACTGTGATTTCTTTGAAATGTGTGGTTTGTGCTTCACTAGCAAGATGGATTTGAAAATGACCCACCTTTTCCACTCTTTTGACTTGTGTATGTATTTTAATTTTTGTTTTGTTTTCGGTTTTATGTGTGCTTTCAGATTTTACAGTCATATTTTTATGCCACAATTCAATGTCATCTGTTCACCTATCATGACTGTAATGCTGTGTCCTAACCAGTCATGTTGCAATGAATGAGATAAAATGTAAAACAGTACATTTTGTCGATCACTTGATTTCAGTTTCTGTGAAATTTAGAAATTTCATTGGTCTAAAAATCTACTTCAGGTAATTGCATTAACATTATCTTCGGATTAGTTGACAATTACATTGTATCTTTTCCTAGCTGTTTTGGGTTCAGACGATTATATGTCACAATGTGCCTGGTTAGGACACGCTGAAATTTCACTTTCACGCTCAATTTACACTACTGTTCAAATGTTTAGAATCAGTTGTTTTTGAAAATCTCTTTTGCTTGCCAAGACTGCATTTATTTTGATCAAAAGTACAGTGAATACCGTACTATTGTGAAAAAATATTGCAATTTTTACAAACTTTTAATGTTTTGGAATCTGATTTATTCCTGAGATGGAAAATCTGAATACTTCTGTTACCTGCCATCTTCCGTGTCATATGGTACTTCAAAAATCCTAAAATATATATTATTAATCTCACTGACTCTTTATTTTCGAACGGTAGTGTATATCAGATTGATCTGTGTCTCTGAGGGTGACGTCAATTAATGCAGAAAAACATGAATCTTACTCTGAATCTTTGTATCAGTTGTTATTCTAAGTACACAACTGTTTAAATCTTGCTAGAAAAGCTAAAGTCCTTTTATAAGTAGGTGTAACTCTTATTCTCTTCTTGTTAAGGCGGCATCTTTAATGAATGCGAGTCCTTTCTAGCCTGACCAAGAGACTGTTAAAACTGTATAGCCGTCACGTCAAAAGACTCAATGTTTAGTGTACTTGATGGACCCGTAGAGTTAGTATTCTTGTCAGTAGTCTACTGTATATGTTAATGCCTAACACACTAACTAGTGTTTATATAAATCCCATCTGAATTTCCAAAGAAGAAAAAAGAATGATGCTGCAAAACAGCTTTATTCAAGTGATGTGGAGTTCTCTTTCGGTGCGTTTCTGCATTCACATGCTCATTTAAAGAGCAGCGGCTTTGGATCTAAATATGTATTCAGTTAAATTACTTTACTATATCTGCATTTAATGATTTAATGAACTCTTTACCTCTATATCCACCCCTTGACAAGTGGTTATTTAGAGCTGTCACATTTTCTCAAGCAGATGTGAACTGATAACATTTTATGCACTGAACTAAATGGTCTTTAAAGGGGTAGTTTATTCAAAAAATTACAATTCTGTCACTATTTACTTTCCCTTGTGTCATTTAAAACCATGTTTTAATTCCATAGTTGATGAAAAAGGAGACATTTAGCAAAATAGCCGCACTGCTCTTTCATATACAAGATCAAAAAATAACATAATAGTAAGATATGACTTCTATACAATATTCCAATTGTTCTGTAGCCATGTGATAACATTATGTAAATAAAAGGCTCAAATATAAGTGATTATTTGCTGAAAATTGCCATATATGTATATTGTAATTTGGCTTCTCATGATCATTTACTGTACACACTGACATTTGACGTCATTGACATTAAAGGGATAGTTCAACCAAAAATGAAAATTCCTGACCCTCATGTTGTTCCAAACCTGTATGGCTGACTTTATTCTGCAAATGTTGAATGTTGGTAACTAAACTATTTTGGTCATAATGTAAATCAATGGGAGGTGAAATGGTTTGGTTATCAGCGTTATTCAAAACATATTCTTTTGTGTTCAGCAGAAAAAAGAAATGGAACAACATTAGAATTAGGCGACGTCTTTGGGTGGACTATCCCTTTAAGGAAAAAAATTGAATCATACTCATTGGATGGACACAACTAAAGTATGACAGGATGTTTACTTTTTGATGTACTGTTTCTTTCAGTCTGATCTGCTTTGGTCTGAATGCCCACTTGCTAATGTGAAATATCTCCACTGATTTTAACTAAACCTTTTAAGTCTGTTTAGTCAATCAATTAAACCTATAAGCTGCCTCGGTGCCTTGAGACACACCCACGTCAATCAGACTTGTGACACTAGAGATGTACAAACACACTGTCGTATTCTACAATATCATGACATGCTCATGAAATAAACTGACATTCTTCAAAAGACTTTCATTCATGCTCCATTTGAGTCTAATGAAAAAAAATTCCAGATTTGCTCATAGTTTTTGCACATGAAATTTTTTTTGGCCATAATGTAGGGTTGTGCGTTTGACCAAGTATGTACATGTATATGGGTGCAATATGGTTTGCAAATGTATTGTGGTCTGTGTATGTGTGCTTGTTGCTCATTGTGTTTTAACCGGTGTGGACAAACTATGTGAGACACTACTGTTTCAGGGAGGTGGACATTATTCAACTTAATAAAGATCTAACTCATTTAAAAGTGCTTCGTATTCGGGTTTTCTGTTCGAGTCTGGTTACATCTTGATTTAAATTATTTCAGATTAAAATACTAAATATCTTGCTCTTAAAAAAAAATGCGTGTGTGTGTGTGGTTGTGATTTTTAAACAAAATCTATGGTGACATTTTCAGAGGTTTTTTATATCAGACGTATCAGAGGTTTTTATGTATTAAAAAGTTTTTTTTATTATTGACTGATTTTAAAAAGTGCAATTTTCATGCAATTATTCATTATGACAGTTCAGAATGATAATTTACAAAAAATAAAAATAAAACAATTGTACAGTATCCGCAGTAATAATTTTCCCTTATTCCCTTCCAATTTTTCCATTGTCTAGAAATGGGAAAGACATGCCAGATTGATGTACAGAATGAAAAAAAAAAACATTATCTGTTATGCATATCTGCAGTCCCAGTGGAGACGGGACATAATGTTTTCAGCAGATCTTTGTCCTGCATTAACAGGGCGGTCTGCATGAGTGATGACTTCCTGTTTGTTGCATCATGTACTGTATGTCCTAGGAAACGCAAGCACAGGGTGGATTCTCATCTGGTCCTTTTCTTGACAGCAGGATATGATAAGCAGGGAACACCTGACTTTTCCTCACTACCGGTCACGGAATAGTCTGTCCACTGATGGAACATGCTTACTTCAGGATAAGATACAGGGGTGTATAATTTTTTTTTTTTATATGATATTAACATTTATCATTTTTCTTCATTTTGTAAACTTTTTAATCTTCAAAACGCAATCCTGAAAATGACATCCACTACATGATTTGGAAAAATCTCTTATGCATATTAGACTGCATTATTTGATCAAAAATACAATAAAAACAGTAACATTTTGTAAAATTATTATTTAAAATAACGGTTTTCAATTTTAATATATTTTAAAGTGTAATTAATTCTTGTGATGACAAAGTTGATTTTTTTACTCAAAGGACATTTTAAAACTGAAATCTCTTTGTAACATTTTCAGTCATACATTTGATAAATTTATTTGGTCCTTGAATAAAAAAAATTGCTATATCATTTCTATAAAATTTTATATACAGAGCTGGGTAGTAGGCTAACGGATAATTTCATGTTCTTCATTGTTACTACCTTATGGACTTCAAGTGTTTTGAGATAAAATATTTGACCTGAAATTGGTCTTTAATATATATATATATATATATATATATATATATATATATATAGGCGATTTTATTGTTGTGAGTTTCATCGTCTTTAATATAAATTTTTGTAATTTTGTTATTGTTTCTCTTTCTTCATTGTTACTATGCACTTGTGTTGTAACATGTTTTGAGATGGATAGAAATGTCATTGCTGTGTGAATTTAGTTTTTATTTTCTGAATTCTTGTTTGCAGTGTAATTATTGTTTGGTGTTTTTATTGATACAGTCATATACACATACAGTTATATACTTCTAGTATTTTTTTATTTAGATTAAATATTTGACCTAGCAGTGATATTGCTGTGAATTTCATGTTTTTCAATATTGTTTTTTGTAATGTTAAATTAATGTTACTTAATTTAATTGTAAGTAAATATGCTTTAAAATCATAAGATGTGATTTTGTTATATTCAGTGTTACTAGCAAACACTAAGAGCAAGGATCATTAGTATTAGTGTTTTGTAAGTATTAACTTTCCATACATTGCACTTGAAAAATAAGCTATTGTGGCTCTTGTTGGTGTATTAAACATATTATTTGGAACATATATTTTCTTTGTGTCTGTCAAAAAATTACAAGATTAGGCTAATTCAGTATATGTGATATCAAATAAGGGTTAGCACAAATGTAATCTAAATGTAATCCAAAATGTATCAGATTACATTACAAAAAATGTGTAATATATACACACACACACACACAGATACACACACACACACACACACTTAAATGTTTGCGATACAGAAAATTTGAGAGTATTTTATACCACTGGTTACCCATCAGGATCTGATCAGTAACATTTAGCTGGAAGTGATCAGGAAACCTATGAGGCTACAGGATTTATACTGCAGATTCACCAGGCATGTTTGCCAGACAACAGCTAAGGAGTGTTGCAACAATGTGTTGTACACAGATGAGACAGAGTTAGAGCTTGCTGGCAACAAACCCTGACATGTTTGGCAAAGAACAAGGATTGCCTTTGACCAGCAGCACCTCGGACCAAATGTAATGCTTGGTGGTGGAAGCATTATGGTTTTGGGCTGCTGTTGTGCCTCAGGGTCTGGCCAGCCTGCCATCACTGAGTCAACCCTGAATCCCACACGGAATCAGAAAGTAGTTGAGGGGAATGTTAAACTATCTGTCTAAGAGCTGAGGCTGAACCACAAGTGGACATAGAAATAACAAGACAATGACCTGAAACACTCAAGGAAAGCCACAAATGAATAGGTCAAGATGAAGAAATGAAGGGTTATGGAATTACAAAGTGAAGGCCTGCATATTTTGACAGCAGAAATTCTTACAAGAAGTCTTTTGTAGAAAAAATACATGAAAGAATGTTTTTGTTGCTTTTTCTAAACAACTTAAAATGGAAATGTATGTAAAATCAAATCAGCAGTCTATTTCACCACTGATATGCATGTTGCGTGTTTAATAAAAAGGCAAAATAAACTCTGAATGAAAATCTTTTTATAAGTCACTCAATTTAATACAAAAAAAAATGTTTTTATAAAAAAATAACTAAATACATTTTAGGGTTGTTCATACCCTGACCTTGAGTCCTTCCCATGTTGAACCTTGAGAGGAAGAGGAAGATTTTTATGAAATCGAAAGCTCCCAAACATCCGGCGCTCTAGACAAATCCCTCAGGAAAAGCAGCGCTCCATCACAGCTGGCTGGGGGCTCACACGTGTCCTGTACAGTATGTCTGCTGTATGTGAAAGAATGATTGGCATGTGCGAGGTTGTCACATATAGATACGATTTTACAAAGTGAATCCCTAACATTCATAAAAATAAAAAAAACAAATAATCAAAAGAAAAGGGTTCAGTAGAATAGCCTTTACAGTTAATACAGATTGACATTTCCAGATATAAATGGGAAAAATATGAAATACACAATTTCAGAGTCCTCGGGCAGATACAGGACTGTGCATGGCAAGCAAGAAATAGATCATTTTCATTTTGACAGAATTATATATGGTTTTCAAGATAAGGATAACAGAGAGGAGGCTATACTGTACAGAAATGTCAGAACTTGTTATTAAATACATGCTTCATTAATAATGCTGATAAAATCAACCGTGGCTAAGGAATGCAGCTGTAAAGCGATTCTGAACACAGATAGTGAAAGATATCATAAAGATGAGACAATACAGCTCTAACTTCTGTTCCCAATTATTCTACATTATGCAACTGGTTCCACGTATCTTGTTGGCAACCAAACAAATTTTGATCTGTCAAGTCAAATTATCACATTCTAAACTGTTTTACACAGGAGAGAAAAATAAGTAGAGGAATGGAAAACATGTGCATGTTTTTGCAGGGTCATCGGGTGTGAAACCAGAATCCTCTTACGGGTATGTAAAAGTATGAACAAATTCCAAGCTGCAGTTTAGGCCTGATTTTCTATTGGTAAATAGATTGTTTGTATTGAATAAATACAATCTAGACAGAAACTGATATGAATAAAAGTAGGTAAAATTTCAGTAGGTACTGAAATTCTGTCTATTGCACAATAGGTAACAGGGTTGCAAATAAAAAATTTGCAGATTGACAGGTTCTAGCTAGTTAGGGACCAAATGCTGGTTTATAGATGCTGATAAACCTATATGTCTATTAAATAATTCAAGGTTGAATAGCTGAGCTGCATGCATTAATACAGTCAACAATACGCTTTTACAAAAAAACTGTGAAAACCGTTTTTTGTTTGTTTTTCTAAATCGCCATGTTACCTTATTTGCTTATCAGGTTCAGACATAGTTTTGCAATAGATTAACTTATCTAATCATTTTCATTAATGCAATGGCACATCAAAGAATACTCTTTTCTTAGAAAGTGCTGTTCACATTTCCCTTTTGCCGAACTGAAAGACTGTGTCACGGGTGTCAAGGTTAGGCTGTTGTACTCATGAAAGCTCACATCACATTGCTAATTGTTTCAGACGTGGAGAGCCCTTGCTTGACAGAGCTGAAGATGAGCTGGCTGATAGAAATGCAAAGGAGCTCTGAACCCAGGCCACGAGGCCTCATGAGTGTGTTACTCAGCTCTCAGACCTGAAGACACTCTCAAGTATGTGAGGAGAATGCCTATTAGTATGCTGCAAACTTTATTAACATATCCAAGCTGAGTTGAACACTCAAATTTTGTATAGTATTCAGTGTAGATTAGAAGCACAAAAACATCTAGGCCTATTTGCATCTGTGTGCACTGACAGTTGGACTGAATGTTTATTGGAGATTATCTGTTTGTTGAGGATGGTCTGTTTTGGTTTGATTTAAAAAAAAATGGTTTGCATCATTCTTAACAAAAATGGTGAAACAATAAAATGGTGAAACAAAAACACAGTGTGAGTTTGTGAAAACTTGTCTCCCCCTATTGCACGACTAAGAGTAGCACATGTAATGCTTTGAGTAACGTTTAAAGATTAAAATGTGAAGTTTGTAAGACATTGTGTGTCAAAATATATTCTCTTAAATCAATCCAGTTTAATGTTCATTCACTACTATAAGTATGCATGGGTTTATCTACCTCAAAAGTGTACACAACAGTGGGCCTCCCTGACTGTGGAGCAGTCAGATCAGATAGTCTATCATTCATGCTTGACCAATAGCGAGAATTGGGGCGTGGCTTCTGTATCAGACTGAGCCAGAGGGTGTTTATCCAGTGTGGGAACCAGGCTAACATGGGGCGGAAATAAGATTTGGTTACAAGCTAAAATAATGTATGTTGACTTACAAAAATACACATAGGTAGAGAACGGAGTAAAACAATGGTAAATGCTGGAGGTGCTTTTACAAGATGGAGGAATTTGATCAATTGAAACATGGAAATTGCTGAGTTTCTTTTGGACAGGTAATCTGAGCTTAAGTTTTTGCCACACTTTAGCTCTTTACTGTCTTTTTCCAAACATGTTAGCTCTTTATTATCAAGCCAGATATAAAATATTAAGATATTGTAAAGATAATATTCGCATATTAAGTGTAAATATAAGGGACATTTGTAAAGGTTGTTTGAAAATGTGCTTTATTTTTGTAGTTCCACTAGGTGACACTAGTAGCGCAGAAACTGCATACTTCACCTTTAAAGATGCTGAAAGGATTTTCTCTGTTTAATATGTTTCCCCTGTTATCATAATAATACCAAATATCGATTGTTTTAGAGTTGAGTGATGCCAACTCAATAAAGTCAAATTAATTTATCAATAAGTCAATTAATTTTGGCATACATTTGTAAAATAAATGTAAAAAATATTATTATATTATTTTAGTTGGATCTGCTGTTCATTCCAGAGCACACAGTTATAAGTAACCCAAAATGCCTTCTTTCCATGTAAAGTTACTTGTGTACGTACAGTCTGACATTGTGATATCTTTGGTTGCATACTGTATGTAGTTGTTTTCAGTGTTTAGCAGTAAAAACAGGATGCAGTAGAAATCTATCTCTGCGAGTGGGCCGGGAGCAATATCCCTGTGGGCAGAGTGGGGGAACTTTGTTCAGCCATGGCCAAGTCTTGAACTTCTCTTCCTAGCATCGGTGAAGGACACACAAGGGCACTGTCCTGTATGTCTTGGCCAAATGTAGAACCCAACCCACTCGTGATGAGATGTCACAATGGTCCATTCATATTTATCACAGAGGTCTAGTTTGTTTTGATGCATTTCTGCACACTTCCTGTAGTAGGGATTATCACGGATGATAGTTTGTGGCCTCATGGCAATTGTTTGACTCTGTTGTTGTAAAGCCTACACAGCAGGGTTTTTATAACTTTTACGCAGTGTCTTCTAGCCTGGACATTTTATCACTTTCTTTATATTGTCATATTTACAATGTGATATTATTTCAATTGCTTTCAGTATAATATATATATATATATATATATATATATATATATATACACACACACACAGGTGCATCTCAGAAATTTGAATATCATGAAAAAGTTACATTTCAAAAGTGTTTTTTTTTTTTTTGATGATTACAGCTTACAGCCCATGAAAGAAAAAAATCCAGTATCTTTTAAAATATATCTTTTTCAAAATATTTTAATATTTACACTTGATTATCCCATTTATTAAATTCTTTGAAACCACAATTAATGGGGAAAACTGCTGACTTGGCAATGGTCCAGAAAACAATCATTGACACCCTCCACAAACAGGTTAAGTCAAAGAAGGTCATTACTGAAAGGCGTGGCTGTTCACAGAGTGCTGTATCTAAGCATATTAAATGCAAAGTTGACTGGAAGGAAAAAATTGGGTAGGAAAAGGTTCACAAGCAACAGGAATGTTCGCAAGCTTAAGAATACTGTCAAGCAAAGCCCATTCAAACACTTTGGAGAGCTTCACAAGAAGTGGACTGAAGCTGGAGTCACCACACTCAAGTGCTACCAAGCCATTTCTGAAAGAAAAAAAAAACAATTTCAGAAGCATCTTACCTGGGCTAAGGAAAAAAAAGAACTGGATTGTTGGTCAGTGGTCTAAAGACCTCTTTTCAGATAAAAGTAAATTTTGCATTTTATTTGGAAATCAAGGTCTGGAGAAAGACTGGGGAGGCACAGAATCCAAGCTGCTTGGAGTCCAGTGTGAAGTTTCTGAAGTCAGTGATGATTTGGGGTGCCATGACGTCTGCTGTTGTTGGTGCATTGTGTTTCTACCATCTACCAGGAGATTTTGGGGCACTTTATGCTTCCATCTGCTGACAAGCTTTATGGAGATGCTGATTTTCTTTTCCTCCAGGACTTTAGCACCTGCCCATAGTGCCAAAACTACTTCCAAGTGGTTTGCTGTCCATGATATTTCTGTGCTTGATTGCCCAGCCAACATGCCTGACCGGAAGCCCAAATGGAATCTATGGGATATTTTTAAGAGAAAGACAAGAAATAGATGATCCAACAATACAGACGAGCTGAAGGCTCAATATTGCCTCAGGAGTGCCACAGACTGTTCACTTCCATGCCACAACTCACTGATGCTGGAGTTTGTGCTAAAGGAACCCCAACCAAGTATTGAGTGCATAAATGAAAATGCTTTAAAGAACTTGAACTTTCTGTTTTGCAAATCCTTTATTTATTTATTTATTTATTTTTATTGATCTTAGGAAATATTCTAATATTTTGAGATACTGGATTTTTGACTTTCACGAGCTGTAAGCTCTAATCAATAAAATAAAAAAAAATAAAAACGTTTTATATATTTTACTTTACATGTAATATATCTAGAATATATGAAAGTTTCGCGCACAAACACATATAGATTATTTATTTTGTTTTGTCCGTCCCTGTATGGTACTGTATGGTTCAAGTTCCCCCCGTCAATGCAAGCCTTTGTGAATTTTTCGTTCACAAGCCAAAAATGGTCTGATTGCTTAGAAAAGTAAAACCACTTCTGTTTACATGTCATATTTGATCTTTTTAAAACTATATAACTGTACCAGGCACAGCCTTACCCATCACTTCTTTGCATGTCAGTTTGAGTGAAAATCTGTTTAAGAAAATGTCGTCTTCCTTCTACAGCCAACCAAAACACTGTTGATGCACCAAAGCCCTTCTTCCACGAAATGTCAGAGGAATTTCTATTAGAAGTGCCATTTTATTGCTGCGCTCACACAGAGATGTAATGCGCTGAAAGACTGACCTTTGACCTTTGAGGTGAGGGCATGTGCGGAGGATGGAACGAAGATGATCGCAAAAGTCCCATGTGTTTGGGCAAAGTTCAACGTGATTTTTCATTTGGCAGATTTACAGCTTGAGAAAACTGATGAGGTGATGAACGTATGAGGCACAGATCAAGAAAAATATTACAAATATGTTTCGTTGAGAAGAAAAAACAATCTCATGGGTGTGGTGGAAAGAATTATGAGCCATTGCTGCTGTACTCTGAGTACTTTCATTGTAACAGGATGTAACCTCTAAAAGCCAATAACTAGACACATAGCTGTTGTAGTTGTTGACACAAAAACACATTTTGAAATTGAAAGTCATTTCTTTATCTACCATTCTTTATGTGAAGCAAATAATACATTTGGGTTGCTTTAGTGATCATCCTGTCAAAATACATTTTAAAAAGTCTTCTGGTGCTGTTCTTAGAGTTTGTTTAGATCTTTTTGAGATTCTTGTCTCATGAGGAATTTTCCCAAACTCAGCTGTGCTCTCCTGGGTCAGAGCCCCTGCCCCATATCAGGAGAGTTTCAAGACACTGATTTGTGTGTTTGGACATGGTTTGCTTTTAACTGTGAATACTTCTCTCAAAAATGTTGATTGTTTTATAATTTACTCACCCTCATGACATTCTAAACAAACATGGCATTATTTTATTTGCAGAACACACACAAAGAGTAAATAATGAAAGAGTTTTCATTTTACCAGTTGTAAAATAATGTTTGTTTTGTCCTTAAGTTTGTTTTGAAACACATTTGTTAAGAATTTATTTATTTTTTTGGCATGCATGGTCACACCGGACCTAATATGCATCACATGAAGAGACTAAGGATTATAGTGTGTGTTCCATGAAGACAGTGGTTACTGTAGTTTTTCTTCCCAATGTTACTAGTCAACCAATCCAAACAGCTATACGTCTATGTTTTTTTCAGTGTGATAATCCAAGAAATTCAGTGCACATTTGGCCACTGATTCAGTCAACATTGGCATTCGTAGACAAAACACCTCTTATGGAGTTGTTTACCATCTCCTCTCCTTTTGAATTCAAGCACAGTTGTCTTTGTTTGGCAATTTCTACCACTCTCATGAAACAAAATGGGGGGTTTTATTTGTATTGTTTTTTAACAAAACTTAATTTTTTTACTTATTTTGTGTTTGAAAATGAGGATGTTTCATAGAAACAAAACCACAACCACATCATTTGCCTGAGGTGATCAGAAAATGTGCCATATTACGGCATATTCTCACTTGTCAGTGGTGGTGTTTTTAATTAAAACTAATAGTATTCAAAGGGGTTTTCCATATTTTAGGTAAAGCTAAAATTTATTTTTAAAAAAATGAAAAGTGTAAAAATCTAAAATAATTACAAAATCACTCAAATTTAAAATAAAATTAATACTAAAAATAAATATATAAAATATAAACTAAAAAATATAAAAAATTAAAATATTAATAATGTAACAGTATAGTAAATAACACTACAATAATACTGTATGCCATTTTATGGGTGACTAGAGGTTTCCTTTCTTTTATATCAATCCAGTTGTTTGTCATAGTGATAATATCCGTTTACATTTTTATCATCAACTATTATGCAACAATGTAAATGGTTTATTTAAAGTTTCAAGATATGGTTGACTTTTCTGGAATGCCATTTAAATTGAGTTGCCTTCTTTCAATGTATGATAAGGTTAGGTTCACAGGGTTTTGTTAAGAATGAGTCTGTTTCAAACAGCGGTGCAGGTTCTTGCTCAATTGATAACAATGATGAACAGCATCCAATTAATGAAGAATGACATTCCTAAGACAGCACAGGGTTTCTGACAACAGATATTACGTAAATAGATAAGGAAAGGGTTGAGGAAAGTCAAAAATACAGACAGTACTTTTTAGAAAGGTACATATTCCTGTTTTTCTAGGCCTTTTATCAGCTTCTTGTATCCTGTGTAAAGAGAAAAATAGCATGTGAGCATGACAGGATATGTAGGAGGTTTTTTTTTTTTAGACAGAGCCATTTCATCAAAAGTGATTGATTCAGTGGCTATGTTTATGTTTGACACAGAGGACAGAGCACAGAGCTCTCATAACCAGAGATTTGAGGAGGGCAAATTATTTCACACGCAATAGTGCTGCTTAGTGGCTCGTCCCTTGAACTGCCTCGTACATGGCTCCATGATTGAAGCCAGCGAAGCTACTTATTTTATTGCTACAAGATATCCTGACATCTGGTTTTGATGTTACAGGCTGCTCATTTGTGAGTAAGATCAAAAGGTTCATGGTTTATTTTTTTACAAGGTCTTTAGACAAGTAGTATCAGAAAAATGTAAAATATTCTGGTGGCACACAGTACACCAGCTCTCCAAAGATCAAAGCTAATAGTGCGTCCAAAAAGAGACGGCAAGGTTTTGAGCTTTAAGCTGCAGGACCAGGATGGAAATCAGTTTCATTTGATTGATCATTATTTATAAAAACACGTATGTGAGAAATCTGATTATATTATGTTATATTATTAGCGCTGGTAATTTAACGCGTTAATTAGATTAATTATGGAGAAAAATAACGCGTTAAAATTATTAATGCATTTGACCCACTTTCCCCGTCCAAGACCTATGTGGATCATCTGCCATTTCATACAGTCAATTGATTACTAATGTGAGGCAGGGCAACAAATTACTGCATGATGGAGCCTAGAAAATGTCCCTAAAATCCAAGATATAGGGCAAAACGCCCGTTTGAGATTGTGTCTCATATTTACAATACATAGTTATGAATATATCACACAAGCAGTAGGCTAAATGCAAGATCACACTAGTGCAAATGTGATACTCATCTTACACAACAGTTCATAAAGAATTTAATATTGTGTTATTTTAGACACAAATTATTGTCTGTTTACCTCAATTTTGCCAATCAGAAGATAAAGACAAAGCAGAACAGTTCAGCCCACAGCGGCATTTCATTTCTTAATCCACGTTTTGAACGAATTTGGTCAACCATTTGGCGCGTTGAACCATTGGCCTATGCGTTGGCTTTGAAGTGGCGCAGCACAGACCAGATTCAAAATCACAAGGAGTCATGTGCTCTCTAATGACGCTTTTCCACTACACAGTACCAGCTTGCCTCAACTGGATTCACCTTTGTTTGGTTTTCCAACTGTGTAAAACTTTTACCTGCTTCCAGATTTTTTTTTTCGAGGTTCTGAGCGAGCTGAGGCGAAACTAAAATGTGACGTGAAAACACGGCAGACTGCTGATTGGTCAGAGAGAATCGTCACTATTTACTGCATCATCATTGCACACGTCAGACAGAGTATCCTGAATAACCCTGCCATTTTTAAATAGTTTGGCCAGAGATTGCGTGATATACCCATTACTATTATGGCAAATCGGAAGTATACGCTGTGAACAAACAAAGAAGTATTTCATTCATACACTCGATTTCCTCCATTGTCCTGTGTGTGTGTGTAGCGGATTGTGTCGCATAGAAGATTACATCACGGCAGTTTCCTGTGGCATCACAATGACGACCAGGTACTTTTGTGGAGGATTCCATCTGCAATGGAAAACGGAGCGAAAATGCGAGCAAAATCGAGTCGAGTTGAGCTGTTACTGGTAATGGAAAAGCGCCATAAGCTCTTGCGTTACTTTGATGTCACACACCAATCGGTCTGATGGAGATGACCTGCTTCAAGTCGAACAAGTCTAATGATTCAATGAACCATTCAAAAAGAAACCTTTACTTCACTCACATAATATGAATCAGCCATTTGAACCAAACGAATGAATAAATGACTCGAGGACTTAATCATTAAGACATTTACTACCACCTACTGGAAGTTTTAGTTTATTATTTAATTTTAGAGTATCATTTTATTAAAGAAATAATTTCATATTTTTATAGTAATAAAAATACGATTAAGAAAATATATTATTAAAGTTATAGTTCACCCAACCATACTCACATGGTCCAAAAGAGTTGGCTATATGTAATACATTTTACCACACAAGATATTTCTTGCTGAACTTACTTTTTGTAATGCCTGTTTGATGACTTTAAATTATCTTTTGGGAGTAATTTCTCCAAATTTGATGTGCGATTAATTCAGTTAATTAATCACAATCACCATGTAATTAATTAGATGAAAAATTGTAATCCCTTACCAGCCCTATGTATTATATTATATTATATTATATTATATTATATTATATTATATTATATTATATTATATTATATTATATTATATTATATTATATTATATTATATTATATTATATTATATGTCAAGTAAAAATGTATGTGTGTTTACACACACACACACACACATATATATATATATATATATATTATAATATTCAATTTACTGAAAGTAATTTTTAAAGGTTAGCCATAGCATTAATGCATGTTATCACTTTTTACAGTGTGTAGATGAAATAATCATAACAATTATATTAGTAGCAGAAGTTATAAATATTATTATTTATCTGAATACATGTACATGTTTGTAATATACAAATTGCATTTATATAAAGATGAGAAATGATTGGCATTTTAGTACCCAGTTAACGTGGGGTTGAAAGGGAAAAATATGATGTTCTCATCAACATGACCTCTCTCTGTGGTTCTATCTGGAGCTGTGTGGTTTCATATCTTACTTTTGCAAAAACCCACTCCTCTCTGTGCATGAGTCAAAGACAGCTGAAGCCTCAACTTCATAATCATATATATTCATCTATTTATCTATTGATATATCTGTCTACATAAATAGACTTAGATAAAGTGGAGTTTAAATACTACAGAAAATCCAGCTTGGCCCATTTAGAAACTGGTAACTATTTGCTATACAGAAATATATGAAATATTTGTATTTTGTTTTGGCTTTGGTGTGTTGATATTTTATAATATATTTAGAGTCCTTTTCTTCAGAGATTTGATTATAAAAAATAATTTAAAGGCATAGTTCATCCAAAAATAAAACTGCCATCATTTACTCACCCTCATGTCCTTCCTAAACTGTATGACTTTCTGTAAAACATTAAAGAAGATATTTTAAAGATATTTTGAAGAGAAAAAAAAACTATTTTTGTCCATACACTAAAATCAATATGAACATAAAGGTGATTCAATTATTATTATTATTATTATTATTATTATTATTATTATTATTTTGAAGAATTACAAAAAAAAAGAAGCATGTACCTTTGAGTAAACACTGGCTTTGCAGGAAGTCAAGAGTACAAATGAAAACCAAAGTTTATGCCGTAAGCATCAAGAACAACACTATGAACAGGATGTAACGATTCTAAATATAATGCTGACACAAAACAAGCTGCATTAATCATATCACTAAATATGAGTAACAAAATGGTGTGTATGTTGTTGTGGTGGCAGTCATGTTTAAAACACACTAATTATATAAAGTAAGATCTTAAGATCTTAGATTTGACACTGAGAAATGATTGTTATAGAGGCAAGTTTGAGCCTTAGAATGGAAGTACTGATGTTGAAATATCTGACTTCATAGTCAAGTGTGGTTTAAACAGGTCTACTTAAAAAACAAGTGCAGTGGTGTCCGAGGAGGTGCTGTAATGGTCAGACACTCCAGTGGATACAGAGGAACAATGACCTGACACGTGCAGCCCAAAATAGAGTAAGTGGAAAAACAAAAGGTAGGAAAGGAACAATTTAATAACTAAGGAATTTTCTGAAAAGAAAGATCATAAATGTCACTCAGTAAGTAGTTATTTTAATATGTCTGTGATTTAATATATTTTTAACATGATAATGAAACATGATAAGGCATTATTTATGTGGTATAAATTCAGTGTGTAATTGCTGATACTATCTGCATTCGGATCACACTGTGTGCAGATCTGTTAACCACAAAAAACACTTTCAGTTCAACCACTTTTCCTCCTTGAACGATAAGTAGAGCTTACCATTTCCTGCATTGAGCCCCAGACTCATTTTCCACCGTGCATTTGCAGAAAGGTACTTTTCTTGCATTGCATTACACTTGAGAGCTTTGAGCATGTTCTTGAGAAGATGCAACCTCAAAATGCTGATGTAAGACAGGTCATTTGTACATGGGGGTCCTTATGAGGGGCCATAATAAATGTAAATACGTTTTCTGTGGATTTTGGATGGAAAAGAAATGAGAAACAAAATATGGCAAACTCAAATTGACTACATTTTCCTGATAACCGGTGTCAGCGATTTAGAGAAGATTCACAGAATTGGGGAAGGGTACAACAGGAAGTACTACCTCTGCAGGCCACATTATGGTTTTCCCCCGTGCATGTGATGTCACTTGTTCCTTGTCGGACTGAACCCCTATAGGTCTGTAGAATGGAAAGTACAAGCTCACCCCTTTATAAAGCGGACTGCATCAGTGCGGTGATCATCTCCGAAG
Organism: Carassius auratus; assembly: GCF_003368295.1. Taxonomy (NCBI): domain Eukaryota; kingdom Metazoa; phylum Chordata; class Actinopteri; order Cypriniformes; family Cyprinidae; genus Carassius; species Carassius auratus. The sequence continues at coordinate 7,432,348 of NC_039262.1, forward strand.
CTATCAGCCACCGATAAAGCGACGAGCACATCAAGATCTAATAAGCGACCGACTACAGACCCAAACATGAGATCCCACTGCATCTTCATCGCCTGTCTTGTGCTCTTCGCTTTCTGCTCACTGGCTCAGAGTGAATGTACGTCTTTTCTTTATATCTTGAATTTTATTTTTAGACAAACGATAGACTATTAATAATTTAATGCATTAGTAATGCATTTCTACTAATTATTTCTTAAGTGTTTTCTTGATTTTTAAATGTATCCCATTCATATGTTGATATATATTAAGTGTTTTTTAAAAAAATGATTTTATTTTTTTTCCTGCAGTCAGCCAAGGTCCCAACAAGTGCTGCTTTTCATTTTCCAATGTAAGAATCCCATTAAAGCAGGTTGATAGTTATCATACTACACATCTTGAATGCCACAGGAGTGGTGTCATGTAAGTATTTTTTGTAATGTCTTAATTAAAATGAATTAAAGTGAATTAATTAAAGTGAATGAGTTATGTAAAATCATGAACCATCTTCTCTTTGAAATTTCAGTTTCATCACAAAAGCTCCAAAAGAGATCTGCGCAAACCCGTCAAATAAATGGGTTCAGAGACTGATGAACTTGGTGGATGCTCGAAACATGAAGGATATGGACAGTGAATAAGATGTGAACGGCTCTTCACTTTTCAAATATTGAATTAAACCATTTTCAAATTGATTTTAAGCTGCTTTTATTTAAAAGTAATAATATGTATATTTGTTAATCAATTAAGAAGGCTGTGTATTTTTTAAGGCTGTTTTTTTTTCTACTTTACTATATGCAAAATAAAGATTATGGAAAGACATCAATGTTGCTCTTTTTTGAAGGAAAAAATATATAAATAATAAAATAATGAAAAAATACATTGAAATTTAAAGAACCAATTTTTAATAATCAACAATTGCACTAGAAACATGAATACCAATATTGCTTATAATAATAGCGCTAGTCCCTATATATATATATATATACACACACATACATTCATATATGTGACCCTGGATCACAAAACCAGTCAGGTTTTTAAAATTGAGATTTATACATAATATGAAAGCTTTCCATTAATGCATGGTTTATTAGGATCGGACAATATTTGGCAGAGATACTATTTGAAAATCTGGAATCTGAGGGTGCAAAAAAATCTAAATACTGAGAAAGTTGCCTTTGAAGTTGTCCAAATAAATTCTTAGTAAAGCATATTACTAATAAAAAATTAAGGTTTGATATATTTATGTAGGAATTTTACAAAATATCTTCATGATGTTTACTTAATATCCTAATGATTTTTGGCTTAAAAGATCGGATGGACTTTCGTAAGAGAGCACTGTGTCACGATAAAAAAAAAAAAAAATTTTATGTAAGCAATACTGATAATGCTTAGTGCGTTCGTGAATAGAGAAATTATTCCATAGCATGGAAATTAAACTTTATATGTTCTGTATGAAAAGACAAATAGATATGGGGGTGAGACATGGGTTATTTCTACTGTATTATTAAGGTTATTATTACCTTCTATTTAACTCCTACATGAGGCAATGCCACTGTCAGACTGTGCAGACAAAAATATAAAAAATTAAAATCAATTAAAGCCTATTACTGAGCTTTTCTGTGGGAGCTTTCCATTAAGCTGTCCTGTAATTATTATAAAACTATTTAAAATAAATATTGATGCAACTTTCAAACTATTTTAATATATTATATTTTATCATATTATATTATATTATATTATATTATATTATATTATATTATATTATATTATATTATATTATATTATATTATAGACAAATACGTGTGTTTGCACATGCATGTAAGAGAGTGATTGTGTGTGATGGAGATTAATCTTCGTGTAGATTAAATATTATGAAAAAAACTTTGCATCAGACAAACCAAAGTTTCTTTTGATCCACTGATCATCTCTACTTCATGAGTACGATGAGGCTGACGCCAGCATTCGTGTGGTTGGTTGTTACCACTGTGTGAATCTGTGGCTGACATTTTTTCCCATTTATATTCAGACTTTTGACATTGTTACCCCAACATACACTATTACTGATTATAATATTATAAATTTTGTTACTGTTCTTTGTATCAATGTAAACTTACTTATTTAAATATATTTCCATAATAATCTCTTACTCCACACTTGTTCTTTACATTTTTCTTTCTTTTTTCATATTGTTATGGGTTTTTTCTGTATAGAGGCATGTCATACTTCTGTCTTTTTCCTCGTGTCTTTTTCTTTTGTCTCAGCTTTTATTTATCAGCCTTTTTTACAAACATTTTAGAATCATCTTTCCTGTTTACAGTTTTTATTTTGTATCTTTCTTTATACAGTTCTTTGCATTGTTTTCAGTTCACACATGCTGAACAATCACATTTTCTTTTCATTTTTAATTTTAGTAACTCTTTATCTCTCAATTTATTTATTTTTTACGTGTAACCTTTTCTGTATTAGATGATGATTTTGCTGTTCTCGCTTGATGCAGGTGATGAACTGCAAATATTTTTCATTTTCAGCTCACAATGAGTCATCTTTCCTTTAATTACACAGATGGACCCATCTTCTTTCATCACTACGTTGTGCCACTCATTCACTTCTCTCCTTCTCTTAGATCCTGGCATTAAAATATGTTCAGATATTTGGTTCTACTGAGTGTTGCTGATATGAATATTCATGAAATCACATATTGTGGGTGTATCCTTGAGACAGTGCGTGAATGAATGATACTGAAAATAATAGTGAACTCTCCTCAAACTGAAAAGGCAATAAAGTTTTAGTGTTAAGCATACTGGAACTGTTCACATATTCAAAACAATTCATAGTGTGTGTAATATGATTTGTCTAAGCTGTTTAGCCTGATTGATTACAGGCATTGAGATACACAAGGGTATAAGGTACAGCAGAGAAAACATGATTGAGTAACCTATGTTAATCAAGGCTAATACAAAATTATTACAGTACTGCACAGTGTTGATAACAATGCATGAAATAAACAATTTTCTCATCTCCAGAGGCCTCCAACCCTGATCTTGGGAACTACCTGCAGTCTTCAGTTCCAAACCACCTGTTTGTACTTATCAAGTAACCCTGAACACCTTGATTGCTGGTTCAGGTGTGTTTGATTGGGAATGGAGTTGAACTCTCTAGGACGGTAGATCTCCAGGAGCAGGGTTTATTTATTTTTTTATAATATATATATTTTTTTTTCACAATTTCACACATAGCATTTATTACCACATAAGAAAGAACAATAGTGTTCTATTGTGAAAAAAGGGACTCCCAAGAAGCAATAGCTTATAAATAGGGGTCCATTTCACCACCAGCACCACCCCACCCACCTGGCAAGGATTATGTGAGAGGTCCAACTTTAGATACCAGGGCAACCATTCTTTAAATTGTGGGTATATAGAGTACAGTTATCTTAGACAACATTGACAGTCCTGATACTTTTGTACCTCATTTTGAAATGATCCATGTACCAAGAGAAAGGGGTTTAATTCTCAGCCGCCAATCCCTCCGGTTTATATCTCTCCAGTAGTTGTTGCTTTAGTTTCTTTTTAATATAGATAATGAAACAGATTGTTTTACATTTGTATCCAGCTCATTCCATAATTGTGGACCACAGTAACATACACTAAACCTAGCAGTTGTTAAGTACCTACATTTACCTTTTAGGAGCAGTTTACGTCTAGTGTAGTGTGTGTGAGAAGATGTATATAATGGAATGAGCTCACACAATCTAATGTTTAACCTGTTAACAACATTGTACATTGTACATGCATTATGATAAAAGTTATAGTCAGGAAGCTTTAGTAGGCCATGTCCATAGACTAGAGCATTTATGTGAGAGTTACGTGTGGACCATGAAATAGCTCTTATGGTTTTCTTTTGTAATCTCAAGAGTTGCCCAGTATAAGTAGGTTAAGTGTTATTCCAAATAATATTACAATAAATCAGACGAGGCTCAAACAGAGTCCTATACAATGATAATAGCATGTCTAATGGGAGCACATGTCTCACTTTAAAGAACAAACCCACAATTTTAGAAAACTTTTTAACCAGCTCATTCATATGTTGCTTAAAGTTTATTAATTGATCTATATATATTCCAAGAAATATTGTTGTGTCCACTCTTTGAATAGCTTTACCATCTATGTTTATATTAATGTCACAATCACTTAATTTAAGACTACTTGATCGAAATACAATATAAAAGGTTTTACTAATGTTTAGCGATAGTTTATTACATTTAAACCAGGTATCTATTTCTGTTAGTCTATCATTTAAGGGTTTTTCAAGATGATTCAAAGATTTGTGGGAAACAAACAAATTTGTGTCATCAGCAAAGAGTATTTTATGAACATCACAGTAACAATGTACAAAATCGTTAATATAAACAATGAACAAAAGTGGCCCCAAAATAGATCCTTGGGGAACTCCATATCCTATATTTTCCAATCCAGAATCAATACCATTTAAGGTCACATATTGCTGTCTTCCGAAAACATAATCACTGAACCACTGAAGAGCCACACCCCTGACCCTGTAATGCGACAGTTTTCCAAGTAGGATTTGAAAATCAATCGTGTCGAATGCTTTTGAAAGGTCTAGAAAGACCCAAATACTGACTTCTTTTCTTTCAAAAGCATCATTTATTTTCTCTACAAGATCTAAAATGGCCATACTTGTGGTGCTGTTCTTCCTAAAGCCATATTGTGAGGATACTAATATGTTATTTTTATTTAAGTAATCTACAAGTCATGAATAAACCACCCTTTCTAATACTTTAGACAACGTTGGTAGAATTGATATGGGTCTATATTTCTGAAAATCACTTTTATCCCCAGATTTGTATACTGGTATTATTATTGCAACCTTAGTTTGTTTAGGAACTATGCCATGCTGTAGTGATAAATTAATTACATAGGCTATGCTATTTCATTCACTATAGCTTTGAGGATCAAACTACAGATTCCATCAGCATCAGCTGTGTAAGTGCATTTAATTTTGTTAATAATGTTAGTAACTTCCATTTTACAGGTAGGTCTAAAGTAGCAAGAACTGGGATAATTACTCCTCAAGCATGTTCTATAATTGACACCCCCTGGTGGACCAAATTGTTGAGACAGTTTCTTTCCAACAGAGGCAAAAATATCTATTGAACAAATCTGGTAGTGAATCTTGTATTGTAGAATTATTTGATTGGGTTGGCACAACAGTGTCAGGGATGACTGAGGATATATTACTACGGCTGAGTATCTCATTCAGCACCTTCCAAGATTTCTTCTGATCCCCCGAGGCAGTTTTGAGACGATCAGAGAAGTAGCTCGCTTTGCTGTCTCGTATTAAACTAGTTAATTTATTCTTATACTGTGTATATAAGGTTTTAATATTACTATTTGGATTCTTCCTGTATTTTTTGAAGAGTGTATCCTTCTTCTGGATAGAATTTAGAATTCCTTTGGTGATCCATGGATGAGTTTCCTTTTTATGTTTAATTATCCTTTCTGGAATAGTCAAGTTGATATCATCGATTATTACATCAATTAAGAAATTATAAGCATAATTGGGGTCTGTGGCATTGTATATTTCATCCCAGCTTTTACTTTGAAGGTGTTGAATTAGATTTGTAACTGTTTTATTATTAAGAACTTTTGCCTTCTTATTAGTACATGGATCAGATACTCTTTTTATCCAGTTTGTAAAGAATACAACAGGGTAATGATCAGAAATGTCAGAAAATATTACTCCCGATTTACAACCAGTATTTTGCTAATTTGTTATGATATTGTCAATTGTGGACATACTTCTCTCTGTAACATGTGTGTGTTTATCAATAGTAGGATAGAATGATGAGGAGTAGAGGATATTTAAAAAATCAGTTCCCTTTATATCTTTTTTAGAAATGTCAATATTAAAGTCACCCATAATAATACTATTTTTGTTAATCTGGTTTATACTGAAAAGGAGATTATCAAAGTGGTTTCTAAATGTTTCATAGTCAGAGTTTGGTGGTCAATATATTACTCCAATGATGATACATGCACCACTCGCCATTTTAACTTCTAGGAATAATGAATCAATGCGGTCATCGTCAACTGTCAAATCATGACGCTCCTTCACAGAATAGTGAGAGTTTACATACAAGCATACCCCTCCTCCAATTATACCATGCCTATTAACACAATACAATGAGTATCCATCTATTTTATAAATATCTAAGAAGGTTTGTTCACTCATCCATGTTTCACTACAACCGATGATAACAAAACTTTTTCCTGTGCTAGCAAGAAGTGCAACAAGATCGTCATGATGCTTTTTAAGACTTCTCACATTTAAATGCATTACAGAAAAGAAAAAAGAAAAAATAACAATCAGGGGTTAGAGACCCCTGTCCAATGGATTCAAGGCCTGCTGGCGAGTTGCTCTTTCTGACTGCTAGAGGTCGCCATATTATCACAATTTTGCAGCACGTTGATGTAGGCCAGGGTTCCTCAAGTTTTTTCTTAGGGCCGAATTCTGGCAACAATACCAAGCAATAATTGTAATGTATGTGTGTGTGTGTGTGTGTGTGTGTGTGTGTGTGTCTATATATATATATATATATATATATATATATATAGTATATATATATATATATTGTAATTGGTATTATTACAATTATGTTATTTTTGCTTATACATTACATATATGTATAAATTATTACTATTGGTGTTATTACAATTATTATGTTATTGTTGCTTTTGTTAAAATAATTAAAAAAATTGTACAATTTTATATAAATCAGGGACATTTTTATATAAACCTCAATTTCAAGCATTACGTTTGAAGGAAAACAGCTCTGCTCATCACCTGCAAAGTACCATCCCAAAAGTAAAGTGTGCTGGAAACAGCCTCGTGCTGTGGGGCTGTTTTTCAGTGACAGGGATTGACAGACTCATCAGAGTAGAAGAAAAGCTCAGCACACCAAAATATTGAAATAGCATTAATGCATTGCTTGAGATAGCACTAAAGAAAATCCAGAACCTCAGACTGGGCCGAAGGTTCACCTTCCAACAGGACAAGATAACAAAGGAGTGGCTATGGGACAACTTTGTGAATGTCCCAGAGTGGCCCAGCCAGAGCCCAGACTTGAGCCCGACTGAAAAACTCTGGAGAGATCTGAAAACCAACACAGCGACACTCCCCATACAACCTAATGGAGCTTGAGAGGTCTTCCAAAGGAGAATTGGAGAAACCGTCCAAAAATAGATGTGCCAAGCTTGTAGTATCATACTCAAAAAGACTTGAGGCTGTAATTGCTGCCAGAGGTTCTTCAACAAAGTATTGAGCAAAGACTGTGAATACTAAGGCTGTGTTTTTTTTTTAAATATACATTTGCAAAGATTTCAAAGAAAACTTTGTTCACTTTGTTATTATGGGGTATTATTTGTAGAATTCACTGAGATATGAAAATCGAGGAAGAACACACGTGCGCACACACACACACACACACAGCTTTGACATGGACATTACTACATTCGACATATGCATGTGGTATAAGATTCTTGATCAAATATAATAATTCATTTAAATTACTGGATAACTTCAGAAGATCAGAATGATCAGAAGAAGATCAGAATGAGCTATTGCCAGGTATGTTCACACATACAAGGAATTTGTTTTCGTGACAGAAGCTCCGCAGTTCAACATAATGAAAGTGACAGAACAAAAAACACATATTTTTTTTTATTAGATACAAATACAAATAGGTAGGTAAGGAACAAAAAATATACAAATTCACAATGTATGGCAGGTATATTACAATGAGCATTATGTATGTGCAGGTATATTATGTGCAAAAAATGTAAGTGTACGCTAAGTATGTGTGTTAGATAAATAAGTGTATGTATAAATATAAATAGTGTAGTGTGTTCCACAGTTTTTAGCAATTGTTTATAAGATGGATTGTCTGAGGGGAGAAACTTTTCCTGTGTCTGGTCGTTCTAGTGCTCAGTGCTCTGTAGCGTCGACCAGATGGCAACAGTTCAAAGAGGTAATGTGCTGGATGTGAGGGGTCCCGAGTGATTTTGCCAGCCCTTTTTCTCACTCTGGATAAGTACAGTTCTTGTATAGATGGGATAGTTGAACCGATGATTCGCTAAGCAGTCCGGACTACCCTCTGTAGTCTTCTGAGGTCAGAATTAGAAGCTGAGCTGAACCAGACAGTTACTGAACTGCAGAGGATGGATTCAATGATGCTGGAGTATAACTGTTTCAGCAGCTCCTGTGGCAGGTTAAACTTCCTCAGCTGGCGAAGGAAGTACAACCTTTGCTGGGCCTTTTTCACAATGGAGTCAAATTGTGAATGTCCCACTTCAGGTCCTGAGAGATAGTGGTGCCCAGGAACCTGAATGCCTCTACTGCAGTCACAGTGCTGTTCATGATAGTGAGTGGGGGAAGAGCAGGGGGGGTTTCTACTGAAGTCCACTATCATCTCCACTGTTTTGAGGGTGTTATGAGCTCCAGGTTGTTGAGAGTGCACCAGACAGCCAACTCTTTAACCTCCTGTCTGTAAGCAGACTCGTCACCATCCTGAATGAGGCCGATGAGTGTGGTGTCATCTGCAAACTTCAGGAGCTTGACAGAGGGGTCCTTAGACATGCAATCATTAGTGTACAGGGAGAAGAGCAGTGGGGAGAGAACGCAGCCCTGGGGAGCTCCAGTGATGATTGTACGGGTGCTGTGTGTGTATTTTCTCAGCCTCATCAGCTGCTGCCTGTCTGTCAGGAAGCTGTTGATCCACTGACAGACGGAGGGAGAGCTGAGTTAGCTTGGGCAGGAGGAGGTTTGGGATGATCGTGTTAAAGGCCGAACTGAAGTCCACAAACAGGATCCTCACATAAGTCCCCGGTCTGTCTAGGTGTTGCAAAACATAATACAGTCCAATGTTTACTGCATCGTGCACAGACCTGTTTGCTCTGTAGGCAAACTGAAGAGGATCCCTTCAGGTGGGCCAGCACCAGTTTTTCAAATGACTTCATGACCACAGACGTTAGAGCCACAGGCCTGTAGTCATTAAGTCCTGTAATTTTGGATTTCTTTGGGATGGGGATGATGGTGGAGCGTTTTAAGCATGAAGGGACTTCACACAGCTCCAGCGATCTGTTGAAGATCTGTGTGAAGATGGGGGCCAGCTGGTCAGCACAGGATTTCAGACATGCTGGTGTAACACAATCTGGGCCTGGTGCTTTTTTCCTTTTCTGTTTCCGGAAGACCTGGCGTACCGCATCCTCGCTGATCTGAATTGCAGGAGTGGGGGAGAGGGGGGATGCAGGAGGTGTGAATGGTGAGAGCGCTTGATTGGAGATGTGTTCAGGGTGGGTTGCAGGAGTTGTTAATGGTGTGAACGGTTGTTTGGAGAGGTGTACAGGATGGGTTGCAGGAGTTGTGAATGGTGTGAATGGTTGTGTGGGGAGGCGTTCAGGGCAGGTGATGGTTGTTCTTTCAAACCTGAAGTGAAACTCGTTCAGATCGTCTGCCAGTAGTTGATTCTCCACAGTGCTGGGGGGTGGTGTCTTGTAATTGGTGATCTTCTTTAGACTTTTCCAAACTGATGCGGAGTCGTTTGAAGTAAACTAAGGCCCCGTCCACACGGAGACGGAGCTTACCCCAATCCGATCTTTTTTTTCCTCGTCTCAAGAAATATCCGCATCCACACAAAACCACATAATGATGTAGTATACATGCCAGACCAGTATGTGGCGCTGTAATTCTGCCACAGAGATACACTAAAAACTGAGAAGAAGACTTGGACTATGCTCATAAACCTTGCGCGTGGTACACAAACAAACATGGAACAATACATTTATTAATCAGTGTTAATGTTAGTTAATAAAAAGACAATCGTTCAGTGTTTGTTCATGTTTTTGTTGCTGTTACATGACGTAGAGGTGTCTGACTAGGGGGGAGACGTGGGCTGATGAAGTCATCGTTTCAGAAAATATACGGATTAGCCATCCAGACGAAAACGCAAAGACGGCGTTTTCAAATTTATCCACTCTGGGACCCGGTTTCAAAAAATAGAAACGCCTATCCGATAAAAAATTTGTGCGTATTCACAGAAACGCGTCTCCTTGTGGACGGGGCCTGAGTCCTTATTTTCCCAGAATAATTCCTCTTTGCCACTTTGATCTCCTTTTCCAATGTGTATTTAGCCTGTTTATACAAAACATTGTCCCCCTTCATGTAAGCATCTTCTTTGGCCTGACGGAGCTGTCTGAGTTTTGCAGTGAACCACGGTTTGTCATTGATGTAATTTAGTTCTCTTTAGGCCCTGGTAGGAATGCATATATCCTCACAGAAACTGATATATGATGTTACAGAAGAACCAAAGTGTTAAAAACACAACCCCGTAATGAGAGAAATAAATAATGGTGTTGAGTGTGACGGGGTTGTGATATTTTAATCCAAACAGCCCCTGCCCTAAATGTAGAGAATAACAAGAGAGCACATGGTATGTGTGATATTAAGAAATCATGTATCATGTATCATTAACAATCTGTGGAAGGACTCACGTAGTGTTCATGTGAAAACTAAATAAAATGATCGGGTTGATATGCGTGTTTATATGTGACATGAGCTTCTTGTCATATTTATTTTTTTGATGTGCATTATTTGAACCTAGATAGTAAAGTTTTTAGGAAAACTTTAAGTTGGCTTGACAAAGTAACTAGCATATCATTAGCATGTTTCTAGTATGTTTCCAGCATTATTAACAATTGACTTGCATATCACTAGCATGATTAACAAGTGACTAACATGTCACTACCATGTTGTTAGCATGATTACCAAATGACTAGCATGTTGCTAGCATTATTTACAAGTGACTAGCATGTCATTAACATGATCATTGAATATTAGCATTTCGCTATCATGTTTAGAGCATGATTAACAAGCGAATAGCATGTTGGTGACATGTTTCCAGCATGATTAACAAAGTTACTAACATGTCATTAACATGTCTCTTAGCATGTTGCTAACTTAAAAAGCAAGTGACTGGCATGTTCCAAGCCTGATTAGCAAATGACTAGCATGTCACTAGCATGTTGCTAACATGACTAACAAGTGATTAGAATGTCATTAGCATACTTGCTAATAGCGTGCCGCTAACATGTTTCCAGCATGATAAGCAAGTACCTGGCACGTTGCTAGCATGACTAGCAAGTACCTAGCATGTTGCAAGCATGGCTACCAAGTGAATAGCATGTCATTAGCATGATTAGCAAGAAATTAGCATGTCGCTAGCATATTTCCGGGAGGATTAGCAAGTGACTAGCATGGTGCTAGCATGCTTAGCAAGTTACTAGCATGTTGTTAACATGTTTCTATGCTAATCCAGCTAAAACCAGTTGATTCAGTAAAAAGGTGGCTAAAAAGCAGCTAAAACCAGTGTGAGCTGCTAAAACAGTGACCAAAACAACTTTAAAACCAGCTTGGGAGACCAGCCAAAGCAATTAATCAGATTATAGGTTGGTTTTATTTTCCGTAGGGAGTTTTTAAGATTTGCTATAGCATTAGACCGCTTAAATACACCATAAGGCTTATTGTATGAAAGTTTTGACTCCCTCAATGAAAGTCTAGGATTTTAGGTGGTTTTTATAGCCTGGTTTACAAAAACTGTAAGCGTATCAGTTAAAAAAGATGTAGCAACCATTAATATTGAGAAAGGCAGAGTGGGTCTTTTATTAACTTTCAAAACTTCCCCTCCAGAACACCCTAAATTTGCTGTGTCATGGAGTCAACAAGGTTCATTTCATACAAACTTGTAAAAGTCTAAAAAGAAAGCGCTGTCATCTCTATTGTAGTGAAGTGGATTGTGGACACTAGACCACAAACACACTTTGTCACATATATTATCAGGAAATAGTTTAGTACATCCGGTTCTCTTTAACATTCCATTTCCAGTGTATACTACTATAATACTCCTCATCTTGCGTACAGTTTAGCATGGTATGATCCTAAAGAATATGAATAGCCTTTAAAACTGATAATATTTTTGTACTTACTAAAAGAAGTATTAGTATTATTTATAGACCTCATTGTGGTTTCTCCAAACCCCTGGTGACGTGTAGTACAAAACAGGCCCACTTGTAGACAACCATGCACCACAAGTGAGATGAACGCATGCATTACGATAAAGCAAGATGCAATAAATAACTGACCACAATCTTGAACATCAGACCTTAATGCGTCTTCATTGTCTGTCTTCTGCTCTTCGTTCTCTGCTCATTGACTTTTTTTGTTTTTTTTTTACTTTTTTTTGTTTTACTTCTCCAAAAAATAGCTCTCAATTACAATTGTTGTGGATTACTATAAAGCACACAGAGATTGCCCCAAGAAATTGTCTCATGTAAGTACTTTTCCTGAGTACTCAGTAACCTTTTGTATAATTAGGAAATTTTAACCTGCTAACCATTCTCTTTGAAATTCTAACTTCACAATCATGGGTTCAGGCATTGTGTATCTTCATATTATATATTGCAAATTGGTCTCTTTTTCACTTTTTCAAGCAACAGTTTCATTTTCCGCCATCATTTTGCCTTGGTACAAAAAGACTTACTGCACAGTATTGTATTAAACTTTACTGTATCTTCTTTTGCGAAAATGATACCTAAAATTTCACACAGTAAAATAATGGGGTCCTCATAAGGATTCTCCATAAATGTAAAAACATTTTGATCCTGGACTTTGTGCAGTTTAAGCTAGATTCAGAGAAGTGGGGATAGCTGCACAGGATACACCACCTCTGCAAACCCCATCATAATTTTTATAAATAAGTGTGATGTCACTTATTTTTTGCTGGACAGAATATAGATTTGTATAGACTTGTATGTTTGTATATAGTATCAGTGAGGAGATCACACACAAGATGACCAGCCACTGATACGGCAACCTGCACATCAAGATCTGATCAACGACCATCCCCATACCTAAACATGAGGCCCTACTGCATCTTCATCGTCTGTATAGATCTCTTCACCTTCTGCTCACTCGATCTAATTGGATGTGAGTCTTTTTTATTACTTCTTGATTTTTCTTTGGAAATGTTTGGATAAACAACTGATAACAATTTAACATATATTCATGAGGCATTTGCCAGATTATTAAAGGGGACATGAACTGCACTTTGGTTTCCTGAGGCACACTATTTTAGTATGATTTTTACCTAAACATTGTCATAATTGAGAAATAAATGGCTATTTTCTACCCTGATTTTAACCCTTATTTGAACCCTTGTTGTAAGGGGGGTGTAAAATCAACAGAAAGTCAATTGATTTACTAACGCATGAACAGCATAAATGATTTTGAGACACAGAACATGTGACTGTGTGAATCATCCATATCAGAAGTCACTGATTGCAGATTATGCATTAAAGGGTTAGTTCACCCAAAAAGGAAAATTATGTCATTAATGACTCACCCTCATATCATTCCAAACCCGTAAGACCTCCGTTCATCTTCGGAACACAGTTCCATCAAGATATTTTAGATTTTGACTGAGAGCTTTCTGTCCCTCCATTGAAACCGTGTGTACGGTATACTGTCCATGTCCAGAAAGGTAATAAAACATCTTCAAAGTAGTCCATGTGACAGCAGAGGGTCAATCGTTCATTCATTATCTGGCTCGGCTCGGTGTTCATCTTCAGTTCTCTCTTCACAGCAGTTCAGTCAGTGTACTGTTTGAGTAAATTAATTACTCAAGGATAGGGGCATAGCAACACTAACACTTTTAGAAACAGGTGAATCTACAATGTCTACAAACAATTTTATTTATTTATTTTTCCTGCAAAGTTCCAGACAAGTGCTGCCTTTCTTTTTACAATGCAATAATCCCAGTAAATAAGATTGAGAGTTATTATACTACACGTCGGTGTGAGAGGAGTGGTGTCATGTAAGTATATTTGTAATGTCTTAATTACAATTATTTATAATTGTAAATCTGTCATGTAAAATAATTAATTATCTTCTCGTAATTTTAATTTTAGTTTCATCACAAAGGCTCAAAGGGAGATCTGTACTAACCCAAGAGAGATATGGGTTCAAAGGGCGATGAAATTTGTGGATTTACATGTATCACATTTTCACACCAAACCTGAGAGGTCAGTTGCTGTCTTTAAAGTGGACACAGAGGCAAATTAAACTGCTTCTTACAGTATATATCTAATGCTTTTACATTAAAAAAAAAATATTTTTTATATATAATAAAAATACTGGGTTGCAGGTACATTGTGAATGTCTGTAATTGACCGAGCATATGATCATATAATTTATTCAGAAATTCTAAACAATCAAGCATAATCTTCGATACAAATATTGGCAGGAGGTCTTAATATTATCTAAACCCTTGATAAGGATTTTCAAAACGATAATTTTGTTTTTCCCTCATAAAAGGAGAGCATCAGGGTCAGTCAGAATGATAGAAACTACACCACTCCACAAACCAGAAGAAACAACTCTAGTCCTCTTCAAAGAGTCACAAGACTGGTCAGAATTTCTCATCTTTTATATTGTCTTTTTAACCTTAGGAATCTTCATATTATCTAAACCCTTAGCGGACAATGTTAAAATGACATTATTCTTCCCTCTTTAAAGGAAAGCATCAGAGTCAGTCAAAATGATCGAAACTACATCACTCCACCAGCTGGAGGAAATGGATGCAGTCGACTTTGAAGAGTCACATGACCGGTTAGATTTTCTCCTCTTTTAACCCATTTGTGCCCAAAATTTTCTAAATGGTTTCACGCATATAATCATGGTAGTCATGTCCTATGTGAACATGTTCTGCATTTATTTTTCCCAGGTCAACTATAGTTGCCGGCGGGAAAATATGTTGTATTCACCCCTACAATGTAAAATTTGAATAGGAGGATAGCATTTGGCATCTATCTCAAAATAACTTCTTTCAACAGATTAATCTTTATTCATAAAAAAATTATTATGCATAAAAGTTGAAGAACATTTGATGTAAACCCCCCACAAAGTTGCATCTAGCTTATAATCTCTTATGATATGATAACATCCATTTGTCTTAAAATGGTGGAACATAGTGCAGAACAAAGTACAGCCATTAAGGTCACCCAAAAGGGTATTGTGTATCAATAATTTAAAAGAAAATATATAAATGAAAATAAATAGAATTAAGAAAATATTACATTTCTGTAATAAAAAGGGTATATATTAAAGAAAATTCCAGTTACTGTTTTATAAATTATAAATGAGCTCTTTTTCATTTGTGTCATATAGATCTACTCACTTCTGCGTGCAGCCAGGATGAGAATAACTACAGCATTTCTCAACAACAGTATGTTGAAACATCAGAACCAAGGAAACCATTATATGTTAATGTAGAGTACTATAACATCAACAATCATCACAGATGAATGTATAATAAATTATATTATATCAATGATTATATATTGTGTGTGGCACATACTGTAAATTCTACTCTAAGTATTGTTTTGTAGCCCAGACAGAAGATAATTTCTAGAATTTAAAATGTGCTTTCTAGCAAGACAATGCAGTGCTGCACATTAGTATATGTATGTATTAGTATATTATGTACTATGCAATACAGCACCATACAATTAATTTGGCTTTTTAAATAAAAACAGGGTTGGTATAGAGAAGATGAAATGTAGATGTAGATTAAATAAATGTATGTATAAAACATAAGTGAGGAGGCCAACATGTCAAAGTGCATGCATGTTTAATCCAGGCATGTTGTGTGGTTTATAATGTTAATGCCCAGAGGATGAAAGTGATCTTTTTTCTTTATTGTTTTGCATATATACTGTATTTCTAACAAATTTTACAATTTTAATACAACATTTTCTAACAAATGTATTTCTTACCCTATGATTTTTGCATGACTTTTTCTTTTACATTAAGTATTCCGTTAATGATTTTTTTCATATTCATTGCTGTTTTGCATGATATATATTACTTAAATTCCACAAGGTATTAATCATATACAAACCCGATTCCAAAAAAGTTGGGACACTGCACAAATTCTGAATAAAATCAGAATATAATGATGTGGAAGTTTCAAATTTCAATATTTTTTTCATAATACAACACAGATGACATATCAAATGTTTAAACTGAGAAAATGTATAATTTTAAGGGGAAAATAAGTTGATTTTAAATTTCATGGCATCAACACATTTAAAAAAAGTTGGGACAAGGCCATGTTTACCACTGTTTGGCATCCCCTCTTCTTTTTATTACAGTCTGCAAACATCGGGGGACTGAGGAGACAAGTTGCTCAAGTTTAGGAATAGGAATGTTGTCCCATTCTTGTCTAATACAGGCTTCTAGTTGCTCAACTGTATTAGGTCTTCTTTGTCACATCTTCCTCTTTATGATGAGCCAAATGTTTTCTATGGGTGAAAGATCTGGACTGCAGGCTGGCCATTTCAGTATCCTGATCCTTCTTTTATGCAGCCATATTTTAATTGATGCAGTATGTGTTCTGGCATTGTCATGTTGGAAAATGCAAGGTCTTCCCTGAAAGAGACGATGCCTGGATGGGAGCATATGTTGTTCTAGAACTTGGATATACCTTTCAGCATTGATGGTGCTTTTCCAGATGTGTAAGCTGCCCATGCCACATACACTCATGCAACCCCATACCATCAGAGATGCAGGCTTCTGAACTGAGCGCTGATAACAACTTGGGTTGTCCTTGTCCTCTTTAGTCCGGATGACATGGCTGTCAGGGTATAAACGACAGGAAGCAAGTTGCAAGTAAAGTCAGGCTGGGTTGATGGTGGGTGGCGCAGGGACTTTGATGACAGCACAGATTGGTGAGAAGGTGAGTGACGATGAGGGATCTGGGCGATGATGATGTAATCCACAGAATACCGAACAGGAACGAAGGACACAAGGAGGAATGCTAAGCACGGAGGACCTCAACAACAATCTGACAAACAAGAGACGAAAAACAGGGCATTAAGTAGGCCGTTGGAATGGGCTGCAGCTACCGCTGATCATGTAACGTCCACATAAAACAATCAACATGACGTAACATGAGACGAGCAGGAAACAATGCATTCATGAACCGTGACAATGGTGTCACAGATTTCCCAAAAGAACTTCAAATTTTGATTTGTCTGACCACAGAACAGGTTTCCACTTAGCCACAGTCCATTTTAAATGAGCCTTGGTCCAGAGAAAACGCCTGGGCTCCTGGATCATCTTTAGATATGGCTTCTTTTTTAGTTTTTTAGAGTTTTAGCTGGCAACAGCGAATGGCACGGTGGATTGTGTTCACCGACAATGTTTTCTGCAAGTATTCCTGAGCCCATGTTGTGATTTTCCATTACAGTAGCATTCCTGTATGTGGTGCAGTGCCGTCTAAGGGCCCGAAGATCACAGGCATCCAGTATGGTTTTCTGGCCTTGACCCTTACGCACAGAGATTGTTCCAGATTCTCTGAATCTTTGGATGTTATTATGCACTGTAGATGATCATAACTTCAAACTCTTTGCAATTTTTCTCTGAGAAACTCTTTTCTGATATTGCTCCACTATTTTTCACTGCAGCAATGGGGGAATTGGTGATCCTCTGCCCATCTTGACCTCTGAGAGACACTGTCACTCTGAGAGGCTCTTTTTATATGCAATCATGTTGCCAACTGATCTAATAAGTTGCAAATTGGTCCTCCAGCTGTCCCTTATATGTACATTTAACTTTTCCGGCCTCTTATTGCTACCTGTCACAACTTTTTGGAAGGTATAATGAAATCCAAAATGAGCCAATATTTGGCATGACATTTCAAAATGTCTCACTTTCAACAGTTGATATGTTATCTATATTCTACTGTGAATAAAATATAAGTTTATGAGATTTGTAAATTATTCCATTCCTTTTTTACTCACAATTTGTACAGTGTCCCAAATCTTTTGGAATCGGTTTTGTAATAATCCCAAGTGAACTTCATTTAATCTTGTCTGTTTTCATTTATTTTAGTTTTTCTTTTCTTTTCTTTCTCATATTTGTTTTACTCTTTTAGGTTTGCTTGAAAATATTTAGTGTTCAAAAATATACACACATATATACACAAACACAAACAGCATTGTTCTGCAAGCTTATTCTTTTCTTTTTTTATTATTATTATTTTCAGTTTTCTTCAGGCCTTTATTAATTTTATGCCAAAGGGTTAAATAATAAAGAAGGCTGGTTAGCATGGTCCAGTTTGCCCCACTGTTAGATGCTATAATATATATTTTTTCAAACTCTCTTGACAGCCTGCTATTTAAAAATTTAATCTCAACACATACATTTTGGAATAATGTATTTTTATATATATTAAAGGAGACATATTATGTCCCTTTTTACAATATGTAATACAACTCTCTGTTGTCCACAGAACTCGCCTGTGAGGTTACAGCTCAAAATGCTCAACAGATCATTTATTATATAATTTTGAAAATGTCTATTTTGAGTGGAAGCAAAAACACACAGTTTTTCTGGTCTTTCTCTTTAAATGCAAATGAGCTGCTGCTCCCCGCCCCATTTTCCAGAATAGAGCAGCTGCCATTACAGCATGTACCTGCTAAAAACATTTGTTTTGGTTCTAATTATCATCTTTATCCCACTTAAATCATGCGTTTAAAGCCATATTATTTTAAACTTATGATATATGATTTTCTGAGGTTACACATCCGAAGCAAGTAAACAGAAAGCAACCACCACACAGCATGTGAGTACTAAACTAAGTTCTCATTCACACACAATTTACAAAAACAATTTGGTTATGTCTGTGAAGGTAAACAGCTGGGAAATAAATTGCATGTTTATTTTAGATCTGTGTGGCAGCAGCAATATACAGTAAATAATCAATAAATCCACTGCTGTCTTGTCTCCTCTTAGCCTGGGATATTAAAATGTTTTCTAAAAGATCATGTGATAATGATCCTAGAAATTCAGCTTTGCATCACATAAATAAATGATAATTTATAGTATAATATATTTAAAAACAATTATTTTAAATTGTAATAATATTTCACAATATTTAATTTTTTTTTCTGTATTTTTGATCAAATAAATGTAGGCTTGATGAGCAGAAGAAACTTATTTCAAAAACATTAAAAATAGTAATGTTTCCAAACTTTTGGTCTGTACTGTAAGTTAATACACACACACACACACACACACACACACACACACACACACACACACATATATATATATATATATATATATATATATATATATATATATATATATACATACAAACACACACACACATTTATGTATGGCGACAAGATTATATATTTTTTTTGAGGTTTTGACATTTTTAGCAAACCTATAAATGTATATATTTTTTACAGAGCAACTCGAATGAGACATGTGTTTTTTTATTTGTCTATCACAGGGCTGCAAATATATTATTTCATTCCAAAAAAATCAGCAGCCAAGAACTGAGCTGAGCAGAGCAGAAGACTGCAAGTAAGTGTCCAACTGAACCGGACAGCTTTGATGTAGCAGATAAGGCATGAGACCAGACAGGTGGTGGAAACCACTGATGCCAGCTAGTGTGTTTGTTCTATTGCAGATTGTGGACAAAGGGATTTGAAATGTGTTGTATTAAGACTTGACAGTCAAAATGCAAAAACGACTTAACAATTAATTGTCCTGCCTATTCTTCATATATCTGCATTATGGTAATAAAACTGAAAATCAGTAAAAAAAAAAATATTAAGCATTGAACATTAAGTGGAAAGTGGATCTGCTGGCTTTACAAACAGACATCATGACAAAACTACTCACTATCACATTAATACATAAAACAGTTTATTCTACAACCTTTGGTGGATGAAATCTAGCCACAATATATTTTGTGCATTTATATAGTTTGTGCACCCCCCCCCCATCTCTTTTGCCTGAAGGGCCAAAGAAATATTAAAAACAAGATATAAAGTAATCATTAATATTAAGCCCACAGCTACTCTTGTCCCTCCAGATGGAAAGCTATAACATGTTGTCCTATTATTACAATGCATTTGATATTACCTTGGTGTCCTGGTTTCTAAAACCACAAGGAATACAAAATGCAGAAAGAAAAGCCAGAATGACTGTTTAGCATTTCACGTTACACTTTTACAGCTGACGTCATACAAGAAAGATTTTAAATTAACCACATCCACCCTAGAATACCCTGTTGCTAGGTGACCTGACAATAAAATGACTGACTTTGGGATGATGGGCGGGGTCACCTTCATGAATATTTATAGTGAACTGTCTGACGATTGGTTCCTGTTTGTTAAGATTAAGAATGGAGCATCTAAATCTCACTAGTGAAATTACTTCAGCCTCCAAAGACTGACATGATATCATTACACAAAGAGTGCATGTGTGTACTAAAAATGTCAGAACAGCCTGAACTGAAATCAATTGTCTGTTTTCATTTGTCTGTTTTTCGCAAGGTCAAAGAAAATAAAGCAGGAACACATATCTGCAGTGCAGGCTATACTTTAGCTTATGCACCTTACAATCCTTCAGGCTTCTTCATACTTCAGCGCTTGGGTTATCACAAACACCTTGATATAATTATACTGCAAATAAAAGAGTCTTAGTGGCACATTTAAATGAATTCCTTCAGGGTAAAAGTAACAACAAAGTCCTTTCACTTTGGAGAAGCTTATTCTATATATGGAGTGATTTGGAGATGGAATCTAGAGAATATGATTATTTATTTAAGTAACAGTTTTTGTTTGCTAGTAATGTTCTGGAATAGTGCTCTTAAAAAATTTATTGGCATGCTTCAATGGAGAACCTGTAGCATCCATGGAAGCTTTGTATAAAAGGTTCTTTATAGTAGAAAAGGGCATATAAGAACTGTCCTCTTCATGGTTTTTGTAGAACCCAAATGATTATTCTGTGGAATTACTGCAGGTTTCTTTTTAGAGTGTACCAATGATAATATTAATACTGCATCCTCTTGTGCTCTTTCATCATATTTTTGAGTAAAAAAAAAAATTGTTGTTGTTTAATCATTTTTTACTTAATCGGGATGAAACACACACACACATACACTCACACAAAACCATGGACATAATCTGAAAAGTTTAAATGGTCCTAAATTGTACAGTGACTCCTTGTGACTATATAAAAATGACAGCATTGAAAGCAAATGTGAAACAAATTCCATCTGGTGAAAACATTTTGTATACTGCACCCAAACAAAATCTTACTGAAACCTAATTATTTAGATATTAACTTGAAATTTGGAACACAGCTTGTTTACTGGCTTTGATTTTCTCACAGTTTTAGACTAAAACATGTTTTGGAAAATATATATTTTTAGGCTAGATAACATTTGAAAATAGTTACTTATATTTCACTCTTTTTTCTATTTAACAAATATATATTGTCCCCTTTTTGGCATTTAGATCAGAACTGACAGGAAGCGAAGTGGGAGAGAGGAAAGGTCTTCGAACTCAGGACACCTAGTCAGTCAATGGTGCGCTGCCAATATGGCTATCTGTGCCAAATGAAAATAGTATGTTTATGCATTTTCCATAGTAAACCTAAAGTTATATAACTTTTTTTAATGTCACTTTTTAAACTTCAACAATTTTCTAGTGTCTTCTTTAAAAGAAATAAAACTGATATGTGCTTCAAAGCATTAAATATTTAGGACAGTTTAATAAAAAAAATCTATAGCATGCTTTTTTTTTACCCCCATGCGATGGGCACTAGATGTTTAAATTGGTGTAAATATCCATTATATTGTTTAATAATTTTCTGACTTTTCCCATGATAAGTATGTGCATCCTCAAATAATGACGAAAGAAGAAAAATCTTACTGTAATAATTATGCAGACTGCAGGTCTGCAGGCTGGGAAATGGCAAGTGTTCTGATTATTTGCTACGGCTGCAGACCCACAGCTGTTGACACAACAGTCCCAGATGGTTTTGATTTGCAGCTTGGTTCATTGTGACAGCTCTGGCTTTGGATGGCCTTTTGAGTCAAGGTGCAACACATCAGCATTTTCAAAGACTGTCAGTGACAGGCCATGGCTCACCAAAGAGCCTTCTGGATAAACAGCAGGTGAATTTTCCCAGAGGAGCGGGGAGACTAAAGGGTCTAAAGGGAAAACTTTAATTAACAGGACAAAAATTAAACGAATTTATATTTTTAATGATCTAATAACTGACTAAGAATTTTTCTGTTCAAAAGTAACCAGCAGATAAAGTATCAAAAATGTTCAAATTAAAAGATATTATAATTTAACTTTAAATGCATATGGGTTGATTGAATTTTCTTTTGTGTGTGTGTGTGTGAACGAAAATACTTTTAACTACTGTTTTACAGCGTTTGAAGACACTGAGCATCAGTTTACTGGATGTCAGTAATATTGCAACCAATAGGGATAATCTAATTATAACCTGACTAATAGGTCAATTTAAATCACCACTGTGACTTTAAATCCATTGTGTAACGATCTACTGTACTATCGCTCACTGACACGGTAGTAACCGAGTGACGCCTACCGTTCACTGCGCGCGCTCTCATATCAACACAAAGCTCTGGAGCTGCTCCTGATAGTGTCCAGTACAAACCAAAACGAGGATTTCAAGCTTCGCAAGTAGTTTAAAAATCGGGAAATGGACCAGAAAGACACAGAAATGAACGAAAAAGGAGTTTCTTCTTCTACCAGCGGAGTTGTTGTTCAAGTCAGAGAGAAGAAAGGAGCTTTACGCGCTGCCATCCCCTATATGCCTTTCCCAGTAGCTGTCATCTGCCTGTTCCTCAACACATTTGTGCCCGGACTGGGTGAGTACAACGAAGCGATTCGCTCAGTTACACACAACCACCTGACCTGCGAGAAATAACACTGTTCTTACACCCGAAATAATCGACATTCCATCAACAAGTTCTTTCAGTGCGCGCTTTAAGTCATTTAAATTTGCTTTGAATAAGCTATAGGCTACTTATACAGTTTAAATATACATGCTTGCAATTATTGTTTATAAGCTACTTTGCAATTGCGATTTGAATGTCTAAATATTTTGATTAACGATTATTGTATGTTTTCATTAATTGAATCCATTCTTGCAATTCTTAATACGTTTTTGTTAAAAACATTTTTGTGATGTTTCTGTTAATGGGTCAATGACATAACGTTAATTTTTTGTACGTGTCTATTACTTTACACAGCAAAACAGTCAAATGCTGTTCATACAGACAAATGGATCCACCTACAATGAACAAGTTCTCAATTTCTGAATTAAAATCTATTTTTATGTGTTTGTGGGGCATGAAGTCAAACGTGTGGGTTGTACAATGAAGAAAAAGTCTCGTCAAAAGGCTGAAAATCTCAACAAGATGACCCTTGAGTAGGTTGGCCAACCTTGTGTTATTATTGCTTTGGAAATTAAATACTGAATATGTTTTGTTTTTATGAAAGTGGTACAAGCAACATGTAGAAAGCCATATTGTTGTTATGTGACAAAAAAAAAAACATAATCAGGAAATTATATAATGATTAGTTCAAGTTGTCATATGGTAAAACCCAAAGTAAATTATATAATAGGCCTATTTTGGCTTGTGATTTAAAAATGCATGATTTTTGTGAAAACAAAGTATTAAATTAATATGCTTACACTGTAGTCAAAGTATAAGAGGTATGTTGTACTTCATGGTCATTTTTGTTAGAAATTATTTTTAAATATGAATTAAATGATTATATTTCTAACAGCCAGGAACATGTGTTTTAATACAGATAATTTTTATAATCATGAACAACATTATTTTTTATCGACCCATACAGCACCAAAACACACTTGGAGTATCTGGACACGATCAGGATCAGATCCTGTTTCTCGCTGACATTTAGGTCAGGATTCAATATGAGCTGTTTTTATTTCAGATCATGTCCAATTTTTGAAGTGTGGTAACAGATCCATCACGTGCATCCGAGAACATACCAGAACAGATAATCAAGATGATCATAAATAATTGCATCCACTCCGTTACCCTGATTGATAACTTGACCTTTTCTGCGTCCTAGCCAGTCCGTTCATCCATCTCGATATTGTCATTTCCAACTTGATTCTCAATCATGTTAGTTCGGTCTAAGTAATTGCTAATCTCTGGTATCTGGTCATGTGTGTGATCAGCTTTTGCGAGCATTTTCTTTCATCCAACATTGCTTTTTCTTAATTGCCAATAGATTGTGCCAAGATGTCTGTCTTCAAAGACCAGATGGGTTGTTTTATTTTCTCTTTAAGAATTCTAGTACCACTGCATTAGACAGACACATTTAAAGCATCACTTTGTAGCTTGCAGCTTTCAAAGTATAAAAGCACACATGGCAGATGAATATTGATCTCCCTTATGTCTAATAAGGCTGAAGGCTTTGTAAAAAGCTAGTAGTAGTAATAAAAGGATCACACTCCTGGTTATTTTGCACCTGAGTCACTGCTTATATAAGTGAATTGTCTTGATAGGTGGCCTTTTATGGATAATGCAGTACATCTGATATCTCTTTTTTAACTCCACAGATATGGATTAACCCTTTTTGTTAACACAGATTTACAAATTGATTAGATTTCAATTCACAAGCTTCTCTACTTGAATCAGATTTCAGTTTGTTTGGATATATTTATTAAATTGATTGAGTTGTGTACAAATATTGATTTTTTTTTTTTAATCTTTTTTTTCTACTTCTAGTTGTGGTAAAATCGCAACATTTAAACTGTGGTTGTCCTATGACAAATTTATTAAAACTTGCAATAAAAGAGATGCCAATAACAGGTTAGTGTATTAAGTGTCTTCTCTGAGGTAAATGTAGCATGACACATTTTTACGAACTGTTTTTTGACCACTTTTTGTATTTAAAACAAAATACATGAGACATAATACATTTCAGTAAGTTGTATTGTTTTTTATCATGCTTTCTGAAGTTCATTCATGTTTATTTTATACTATAGCTAGTAGTTAAAAGAAAGAGATGATTGGTTAATCTCTGCACTGCCAATTGAGCCCAGGTGTTAAATTATGTCACATTAAATTGATATCGGTGCTTCAAAATGTCAATCAATTAATGGTGCAGTAAGCAATTTCTGAGAAACGCTTTTGAAAGTGAATGAGACCAAGTGCCAAAACACACTTGTACCCAATCACCAGTAAGTACATGGCATGTTTGTGAATTTGGGGGCAGACATATCAACACATGATCCTTTTTAAGTAGGGGCATGCTTGTTTTGTTGATTTAAAAAACCAACAGTTTTCTTAGAAACTTACTGCACATTTAAAAACTGGTAATCAATATTGTCAAGCCAGCCCTACTTTTACCAGGGCATGAGAAATATTCAGCTCTTCTATGGCATTTTTGACCAGACGTATGCATCCAGGACATTTGCAGAGCTTGGAATCCATCTCTGACAGTTGCAGTTAAATTGAACATACAGTAATCAACCCGGTGACCGCATCACTCAGCCACTTGTGGCCCTCTGGTGTTTATGTCAATAATGGTTTCATCCATCAGGATACCACTATCGGACTTGTGCCTCAACTCATTTAATCTTGCAGTCCACTTCAGCATAGCCTTTCCTCCTCAAGTTTCGGCCAGTCCCTCTGGAGTCTGGAGGACATGGAGTGCTTTTGGAGGATGCAAGCGTTCAGTATGAATCAGTGCATATGCTGTATAAATACTTACAGAACGAACATGCATTCTGCAGGCACTAATGTGCCTGTCTTGTATCATCTGTGCATGTGGGCATAGTTTACTGAGCTCCTGTCTGCTGCACAGTTGCTCATACATAAACTAGAGCGGAATATTATGACAAGAGAGCCCATGTTTGGAAGACGATGATACAAGGGAAAATGCCAAGAGCCAAATGGGGCTCTCTTGAGCACATAGTCTGTGCTCGGGTTGTCTGAGACCATTACCACTCTAGTTAGTGAGTCATGCTTGACAACCTGCTCTCCTCACCTTTAATTTCCAATTCTTTGCAGGCATGTGTTGGGTGCCAGATGAGTTTAGATTCAAATCATCAAATCATGCATATTTTCATGTGCACAAATTGAGGGTCTTATTAATAGATTTCATGTCCAAACAATGAAATTGCGGTGTTGTATTAAACAGTTCTTTGACGCTAATAATGCAATAAGCATACTTTTAATTAAGTTGCTTCAGACTGTGACTGTGACTAAACTAACCCGTCCACACGGAGACGGACCTTACCCCAATCCAATCTTTTTTTTCCTCGTCTCAAGAAATATCCGTGTCCACACGAAACCGCAAAATGATGTAGTATACATGCCAGACCAGTATGTGGTGCTGTTATTCTGCCACAGAGATACACTAAAAACTGAGAAGAAGACTTGGACTATGCTCATAAACCTTGCGCGTGGTACACAAACGAACATGGAACAATACATTTATTAATCTGTGTTAATGTTAGTTAATAAAAAGACAATCGTTCAGTGTTTGTTCATGTTTTTGTTGCTGTTACGGGACGTAGAGGTTTCTGACTAGGGGGAGACGTGGGCTGATGACGTCATCGTTTCAGAAAATATAAGATTAGCCATCCAGACGAAACGCAAAGACGGCTTTTTCAAATTTATCCACTCTGGGACCCCGGTTTCAAAAAATAGCGGTTTCACCTTCCGAAAACGCCGGATCCGTGTGGACGAAACGCCTATCCGATAAAAAATGTATGCTTATTCACAGAAACGCGCCTCCTAGAAATTTTACTTAAAACAGCAAAGTTTGCATGGATGGATGGATAGATATTTTATCATAGTTAATAAATGATCTTTTGTTGACCTGGGTGGAAAAACGCTTACACTTCCCATAATGCATTACCTGTGCTGAATCACTCTGAGCTGCAATTTAGTAAATCCGTCTGGTTTTAAACAATTTTTCCTATCCAACACTGCAGATTTAAAATTAAATTGTGACATAGGACTCCTGACTTGCATTTTTTACACTTTTTTCTTTGTGTGTTTCAAGCCATTCTGAAAATCTGTGGCATCAAAATTATTTTGACAGTTGGATTCACAGCTGTTTAATGTTAGGCTTGCATGCTTATTTTGCACCATTTGTTCAGGCATACTAGAAAAATCTTGTTTTAATTCAGGCTTTGTGTGGCCAAATATGTAGCCTTTTTACAAATATATTTGGTTTAGAAGTAATAAGATATGGATAGAATTTCATCCAAAGAAAGTAGTTTCTCAAGGTCTAAAAGTGGAAAACTGTTGACTTCTCATCTTGACCTGATCTGAATCTAAATGGGAAGTCTTTTCACATGGGAAAAAAAAGAAAGACATTTTGTGGTGAGCATGAAGATTTCTGTCATTTAATACATCCAAGGGAAGGATAATAAAGTGCTAAAAGCTTTCCAAAAATAGATGGAAATGTATAGTGAAAATCATATAAAACCCTTGTTTGAAATGGACTGTACTTTAAGCCTAAAATTTGAGTATCATTTAAAATGTGAGTGTTAAAGTGCAAAGAAATGACAAAGGTCGACCACTTCAATTGCATTTAGCTTCAGAAACACAGCTAAAACTGAATGTCCTGAATAATTTATTCTAGAAATAATGGCTTTTTAATTTTTTTTGCTTTAATTTTCTAATTTCCACAAGATATTTTACCCAACCAGGAATGTACAGTAAATGACATTAACCAGAGATCTGAAAATGACAGAAGTGTTTTCAGTGATTACCCTGCTGATCTTGGTTGGTTTGCTGATCTTCTACTGGTTAAGCTGGTGGGCCAGTTTAGGTGCAGACCACCTGGTTTAAACTATTTTCTCAGCAGGACAATTTGAGTGATTTGTGTTGCTCATGCCTATGCTATCCCAACACTCTTTGAATTGAACCTATCGCTCTAGCCCTGGTGCTCTTCTAGTTTCCATGACAGCAGATGCTAGCATAAGCCTGCCTGCCTGTCTCCTCTAAGATTGAAAGAGATAGATAAGCAAGCAAATGAATTCATTCCAAGGGGGTTCTTCAAAGTGCACTTAAACGGGCAAAAAAAATTATGTTATCGTTATAGATTGCATTACTTCTTTTAGACCTTTAATAATAAGTTAAAAGCTTCTTTTAAGCTTTTCATAAAGCAAACAATTACAGAGGAAAAACAGACATGCAGAGAAGCCTGTTACTGTCAGGTAGAGGATTCTTCTATGCGACCTTACGTCTTCTTTTATTTTTATTATATTCATTTATTTTTATTTATTTATTAATATATATTTTCTATATACATTTTGAAAACATTTATAACGATTCAAAAATATTATCACTTACCATCATTTGGATACATAACATTAAAATAAAGAAAAATTGAAAACACTTTTAAATTGTAATAATATTTCACCATGTAACTTTTTTTTTCTAAACGTAACTTTTTTTTTTCTAAACAAGTAAAGCATTCTTGATAACCATAAAATAAGAATACATAAAAAAATGTGACAGACCCCTAACTTT
>NC_039262.1:7460966-7507375 GCF_003368295.1 Carassius auratus
GCTGTTATAATGATTTTATTTTATTGATTAATTATTAATTAATAATAATAGTTATTGTATTACTAATTTTTTGTACTAATCATAACATTTTAACTAATCATTGTTTGTAACCATTATTTGTAATTATTCTTATTATTTTTAAATGATTTAATTTTAATTATTGTTCTTGTTATAATCATTTAATTTGACCAGTTCATTTTTCCATTTAATAATAAAAAATAATGAGTATTACTACTGGTATTATTATTATTTTAATAAATGTAAAATAATTATGAATAATCATTGTTATGTAATACTTAATAAAATAAAATAAAATAAATAAATAAATAATGCAATTATTCAATCTTCTGAACAATTTCTGGGGGGAAAAAAGTGTGTTCTGATTTAAACTATGTTTTCCAATATTTGTGAAAAATCATAATCCTACAAGACAGATTAGCTTTTGTTTAGTGGTAATGGGGAAAAATGCATTATAGCACTTGGCTTGAGGCAGTTGTGTCTTGTGCTGCCCTCTTCTGGAAGGACCAACACATTGCACATTAATTCACTGACAGTTTCTGAATTAGGAGTGACTTACATTCCACCAGGGCAGGCATCTCCAACCCTTTCACAGACTTCAGGTCCAGCCTTGCTCTGTCACACTGCTTGTAAATATTACATAACCCTGAACATCTTGATTAGCTGGTTTAGGTGTGTTTTGGATTGGAGCTAAACTCTACAAGAAGGTAGCTTTTTCAGAAAAATTGGACATCTCTGTTCTAAAAAACAGGCTCATGTGTCAGAGACAGAGACAGAGACAGAGAGAGTGGAAAATAGTCATGAAAAACTAAACTCTGTCTTTGGAACAACCATTTCAAGTGGACCTGAAAGCATAAAAAAACTAAACAAAAATATATACAACCCCACTAAAGAAATAAAAAGCACAGGTTATGCAGTTAATCATTTGCTCACCTTTAATCCGATGGTGTGCTGCAAGGGCTTCTGGGTGTGGAAAGACTGTAGACACCAATGGTTCCATTAGAGAAAGCTGCTGCTAGAACACCTAATCTAGGCATCTGTGGAGCCTGAGGAAAACAAGAAGTACATTTAAACCAATGTACAGTGCTTATAAAAGAAACATTTGTACAGTGGTTTAATAAAAAATCCTTATGAATACTCTTAGTTCGTCATTTCTAACCTTTCTGCTGGTAGAGGGCAGCTCCCACACTCCCGCAGGACACCACCTTATATTCCAGATGCATCCATCATCTATCGCCAAAGCATATGCAAGATGAGGAGCAGTTGAGGGCCTGAAGTGAGTGAAAAATTTACAATTGATTGTAAAACCCAACGTTTCCTTTAAAAGCCGATCTGTAAGTGTCTTAACTGGGTCACCTGCTTTTGCACTCAAGGTCTCCGATGTCCCACAGCTGCAGTAAGACAGGACCTGTGTGCAGCTTATTGATTTTGTGTTCATCATCCATGCCTTTGTGGCAGTAGATGGCGGCATACTGTCTTTTTGCCGCCCCATCAGGACACGGGCACCACTCCATGGACCGAACAGGACCCCCCACAAAGAACAGAGCATCCCAGCGCTCAGGATGAGGTGCCAATGATTCAAACCTGCAGATAAGCATAAATTATTACATATGCATAGACATACACTGCTGTTCAAAAGTTTGGGGTCAGTACTTTTATGCATTATTCAGATCTTCATTTAAAATAAATGTTCTTTTAGCTTTCCATTCATGCAAGACAAAATATTTAACAAATAAACTTAGCAGTTTCCACAAAAATATTATGCAGTGCAGTCGTTTTCAATGCTGATAATAATAAGAAAAGTTTCTTGAGCAACAAATCAGCATATTAGAATGATTTCTGAAAGATCATGTGACAAAAATACTGGAGTAAAAAATATTTAACATTTTAATATATATTTATAATATTTCATATACGATAAAAGAATAGTATTATAATATTATAATAATTAAATGACTGTTTTTAATGTATATTTTTTATCAAATACATGCAGCCTTGGTGAGCATAAAAGACTTCTTTTAAAAACATTTAAAAAAAACCTTTGCAATGGCCTTAAACTAAAAGTTGTCTTTCCCAAACTGAGATATAAACGCTAATTTATTGTTATTTATTAATATTAATAAAAAAAAAAAAAAAAAAAAAAAAATATATATATATATATATATATATATAATTTAATTTGTTGAAATAGTGAACTGCAGGGAACCATGAATTTTAATATCAAACATCCAAATGTGTTGTTAAATTATTCCAATATTAACCTTCAGTAAATACTTTAAGTAAATATTTTTGGTCAACAGGGTTCTGACAAATAAAAGTTTGGGAATCCCTTTCTATCTTAGACTAATGATATCTTACCTCTTCACCGTTTGCAGGTTGATCTGCCCCTGGATGCTTTCCCGTGTAAAGGTAAATGAAGCAGATTCTTTCTCTTGGGGTAAATATTTTTCAGCCTCACTGTTAATTAAAAAAACAAATGACTGTTAAAATTAAGATTTCTTGGATTCGTTTAATATGATGTGGTGTTTAGCCACACTAATACCTCTTAGACAGGAAATGCCAATCTTTGGCAGAAGGAATCCACTCTGGAAATACCCAGGGGGAAAAGTTTTCATCCCGGCTAGCAAGAGCATTTGGTGAAAGAAGGACAAGCATTATTAAGTGACACAGATACCATGAACTGTTCGATTAGACAGCATCTTTTGAAAAGTGGATGGCCAGGCTTACAATTTTTTGGTCCTGCTAAAACAGTTCCAAACAGGCTCCATAACATTTTTAGCCAACCCATTTGGAAGAAGACCATGCTGTTGAGCAGAACACAATTAAAAAATGAAACGAAACAAATTAATGTCAAAATCATCCAACAGTGCAAAAGGTAAAATGAGAATCTGATTATAAACTACTCACATAATTTCCTTTGGTTGGCCTGCAAGATGGTCTGGATAATCTGCGCTCTATGTTCAAGCTGACGTCTGGCTCTGAATCTTCTTCATCTTCGCTCTCTGCCTCTTCATCTTTTCCTGGGGAAAAGTCCTCATCATCATCCGGGTCGCTTTCATAATCTGGAGTTTTTCTTTTGGTCCCCCTTCCCCTTGCGGTTTTCTTTTTCTGGTCAGTGCCACACGCTTCACCGGACTTGGACTTTTCTTTAATTGAAGATTCTGATGGAGCACCAAGATCCTTGGCAAGCTTGTGGAGGTAATCTAAAGCACTAATAAAGAAAGTAGGATTATTAATAACGTCATTATCAAATTCGCAGCTGATCAGAATGAATCAAAACCTAATGAAATATAATGAGTTTTTAGTTTAACTGGGTAAAAGTGAAAATACTTAAGGCGCGCACAGCATCTCAACCAAAAAAAAAAAAAAAAATGCAACTTGTTTTACTTGTGTGAAAATAGTGCATCTTTTCAAGCACGTGAAACTGGATTGCACTTGGTTAATAAACAACAAGATGTAGGTTTTTGTGTTGAAATGAGAAACTGTTTAGTGATTATGAGTTTTAGATTGCCATCTGTTTTTGCTTCTGAATTTTTTTTATTTAAAAAAGCCACTTTGTGAGTAGCTCAATGGTAACATTGGTGCCTGATGTGTGGAACAACTCAAGTTCAAGTCCTGCTTAGAACATGTTATCTGACTCTTGGTTATTCTGGAGAAAGAGAACTTGCAGGACTGCATTGCTTTCAGCAGATAAAATAAATATTGTAATTTAGAAACTAAATAATATTAACGTCCCCCAAACATATGTTAACAATGAAATATTTTTTTTTGCATGTGACTGCTTTATAATGACCAGGGTAATGAATGTGTACATTTTGCATGCAGTATGGATTTTGGGACATTGCATACTGATGGAGAACATACACTTTAGCAGCTCTCCTCTTTGGCCGACCACTAGAAGTGAGTTCAGAAGCATCCGAGACTGCTGAACTGTCATGTTGTGGTGGAGTCTGTGGAATGATCTCCTTTTTTCTCCTTTTGGCAGGAGTCTTTGCCTTTGGTCCTTGCTTCTTTTGGGTTTCCTCTGTATTAAGTGGGTTTTCCTGATCCATACCTGAGGGAGCATTGGAGCTAGGTTTTTGTCCTAAGAAAGCCACAATAATAAAAAAAAGTTTCAAAAAATGATGTAGGAATATTTAAGACTGGACATGAATAATAATAATAATAAAAACTAGTAAAAAGTACAAAACTATATTAGTATCTTAATGATACTTATGTAGCACTGTACGTCAAGAACTTCACCTGAATCCTGAGCCGCTTCTTTACTCTCATGGTTAATATGTGCTGGTTGGTCATCCGTGTCATTTTCACTTGGCAAACCCATTTTTTCACCTTTCTGCTCACCCAACTTTAGGGCAACAGCTGCCATTAATTCCTGTTCTTTCAAAGAACTGCTGTCAGTACAGAGTAGCTAGAAGTACAGAATAATGTTGATTTTACACACAAAGTCATACAAATATATGAATTCTCCTAGATAATATAAGTTTCCACGATACTACAAAGTCAAACGACACAAATCCATAACCCAAGGTATTATCACCTCATCGTGCAGTTTTGTTAGTACTTCTCTGTTATTGATACCAGAATTATTCAAAAGTAAATCCACGCATGCGCACAATAGCGATGACAGTCGATGACAGGCGACTTGCCTAAAGCAATTTGAGATTACTAATATGTAAAACAATATTTAGATCACCTGCTGCAAAATAAATGCAGTGGACATTACTTTGTAGAAAGCTTCCACTCAACATCAAACGGTTTTCACTATAAATATATAACGTTTGTGCGTTGACAGACGTTTCCGTCTCAGTCACTTTTAAAATAGAACTTTATAATAGTCTCAAAAGACTTGTTGCTACATGGGAAAGCACAGGAAAGACATGGGGTTTTTCTCCTTACCGACAAGTTTCAACAGTGGCTCAGGTTGCTCGTCCTCTCTTTCCTTCAAGCTGCACAGCAGAAGATTCACGCGGGTTCGAATCCAACTCACTCGACACAATCAAACACTCACCACAGTCAGATGCCAGAGAGATACAATGTGTCCAATCCCTATTTACAAGAAAACGCTGATATTCAGTTGTGCTGTACAGAAATGTGCTAATTATCCACGACACTCCTCGGCAGAAGCATTGTTGACATATCAGTTTGCCGCCATGTTTTAACGATCGCCTATGACCTCGCGTGCTCACTACCGCCCCCTATCATCACTGCCGCCAGAGAGGCTTTTAAATCTGTGCGTAATCCCGCCTGACCACGAGGGGCCATCAATGTGGTCAAGCAGAGAACAGCACTTTGTCACATGCATTACACAAATGATAGACACAAACTATTCCTTAGATTTTCTTTAAATGTTACAACTTACGCATAAAAAATTTAATTAAATACACCAAACTTAGTGTGTGTATCGTTAACCTTTTGGAGGTGTATTGTGCGATGTTCTTTCGTATTTTTATTTTTTGTTTAAAGTAAAAACTAAATATATAATATAATATTCTTATTTAACATAACGTTAAAAATAAATCAATAAAGTATCAATTAAACATTATTAATATTAATTTAGTACTGATAAATCCGGACGTGGATTCCACTAGAATTAAATACTGTACACAAAACTGACATTGATGAACACACATAAAAAAAAAACAAGCGCACATAATAAACATTTATTTTTTTGAACGTTTTTTTTTTTTTACATTAAAGCAGTAAAGAGGACTAATTGTACATATTTAGTCTATTTCTAAGTTGTGCATTCGTGTGCATGTATATTTACGTGTAATTTAATGTATTGTTGGGAGAAAGATATATGCGAATTTGTGTTAAAATGTAAAAATAAATAAATAAATTAGAAAAGACCTCAACAGACAATTCCATTTCATGGATTTTAATTCAAATCAATACAACAGCTTTTAAACGCATTTCAGCAAACACTATTTCTCTCCCTGACATCCGGGAATAATTATGCTAAAGCACTATGTACCTTTACACTAAAGGCCAATTAAACTAATACAGAGTATAATTTCTGTGGCGTCAGAATCACAATTAATAATAAATAATAATACTAATAATAAAAACAGCAGCATTCATGAACATCGTTGCATGCAACTGCTTTAATAAAGCCGGTCACTGGTCCACTGTGAAACTTACAGGTACAGAGCATGAGACAATGCTTACAGAAAAATAAAAATAATGCTCTACTACATTCAATACACATGGCTTATACTTTATTCCTAAAATGAAATAATAATAAAGTCAAATTGTCATATTACTTTCAAATACATTTTAAAAGAATTGCATGTAGCCTTTTAATATACGCAGTTCCTCTTGTCAATAAAAGTGAAACAATTCAGCAAACAATCCTACAAATAAAAATATTATTCAACAAGGATGCATTCAACTTCTCAAAAGTAAATACATATAATATATAATAAAATATTAAGCAGCACTGTGTTTAATGTTGATTTCTTGAGCACCAAATGAGCATTTTAGAAAGATTTCTGAAGAATCGTGTGATACTAAAGACTAATCTTACTGACCCTAAACCTTTGAATGGATGTGTTTCTCTTTAATCTTTGGAGATGAAAACTGGAAGAACTCCATATTTGGAAAAAGAATGATTTATGAATCACTTTTAGGTTGCTTCTTGAAGGGCCTGCTGAGGGCCCAGTTGTCATGTCTGTGTGCCGCTTGGTCCTCGGTCTCGGTCTCTGACTCGCTGCTGGAGCTCTCACTACTGCTGCCGCTGCTGGGACTGTCACTGCCGCTGAACTCATAGCAGTCTTTCTCCTGCCTGCTTTTCTTCTCTTTCTGTTTGTTGTGCCCCTCCTTCTTCTTTATTTCCACTCTTCCAGGGGTTTCCACTCCACTTGATGTGGGCACCTCAGACATCTGTCTATCCTGCCAGTTTTGATTTGCTAAGGGAAGGTCTGGACTCTTCATGGAATCTTCCTTTGGCTCAGTCCTGTGCGGTTTATCTAACTTTGAACTCTTAGATTTGGACCGAACAACAAACCAATCCTATGAAAAATGGTGACAATGAGAATACTTATTATAAAAAGACACATTTCTTATAATATATAAAGAGCGGAAAATGAAATAAAATCAACATTTATTGTGTTACCTGAGAATGAATGGAATTAATGTGATACTTGACTCCACTTTCAGAGTTGAATTCTTTCTTACATATCAAACATTTATATTTCCCAGTCTCAAATTCACCCTGCAGGGAAAAATAAAGAAGGTTCACCGTCTTTTCATAACTATTTATTAAACAAGAAAAATCAATAGAAACTTACTGATTTAGGTACCAATGACAAAGCAATAGTTATTTAGTTATACTGTAAAGATGACTATTTTCTGGTCTAACTACACTACACCATTCAACAATTTGGGGTCAGTAAAATTTTCTTTAGTCTGCGAGGATGCATTAAACTGACCAAAGGTGACAGTTAAAGGAACACTCCACCGTTTTTTGAAATAGGGCTTATTAACATTATTTCCTACATTTAGATAGGTGGGCAAATGCATTTTTGTGTCAGTGCATGCATTGTTTTAGTTTGACTGGGTCGGCGTTAGCTTAGCTTAGCACAATGAATGGAATCCTTTGTTGCCAGCTAGCATGGCCTGAGTAAAAGTGATCAAAAAAATAAAAAAAACCCACCTAATTACTTCTTGTGGCCTGCATATTCACAACGAGTACAAATAGCGATCCAGATTAACACTAGGCGATTTCCTAGGCAGATATTGACTTGGGACTATATTATGGGGAAGCACAGGCGAAGCACTGCTGCTTAGGCGAAGCACTGCTACTTCGGCGCATAGATATCACGCAACACATGAAATCCCACGACTTCCGTCAACATACCGGCGTGAAAAGTAGCTGCCTGGCTATTTTCCTTACAGTACACGAATGGCGATGAACATGGCTGATTTTGAGAGAGACGAAGAGGGTGACTTCTCAGACAGTCAAGAACCAGAACCATACCTATTTGAACCAGAGTTTACAGAAGACGAGCTGCGTGCTTTGGAAATAGAACGACAGGAGGAGGAGGTTGCGATCGCTCAACAGCCTGAGGACGTGAGGATGAGAGGCAACATGAACTGGTGGTGTGAATGTGGGGGAATATGCCAATCTATAAACGACGGAAATAGAGTGTCTGTGCTGTAGAGAGTGGGACATGTTTTTGCCATTGATGACCAGGCTCAACACGTCAGATCAAGATGAGCGTGCCCGAAGTTGTGTCACATCTACAGAGGATTTCACGGCGCTGATCCCTTCTGCAGTAACGTTACTCGATTTTTTTTTCTGGTGTGACAAAGTGAACTGGAAAAAACGCCCCACGCCGAATGGACCAAATGGACAGCTGTCCACAGAGTAAGTGATTATTTTAATCATGACGCATGTATAGATCGACCCGTATTATACCTGTATTCACATAGAGTTGATGTTTTCATGTGTTGCGTGATATCTCTGCGCCGAAGTAGCAGTGCTTCGCCTAAGCAGCAGTGCTTCGCCTGTGCTTCCCCATAATATAGTCCCAAGTCAATATCTGCCTAGGAAATCGCCTAGTGTTAATCTGGATCGCTATTTGTACTCGTTGTGAATACGCAGGCCACAAGAAGTAATTAGGTGGGTTTTTTTTATTTATTTTTTTGATCACTTTTACTCAGGCCATGCTAGCTGGCAACAAAGGATTCCATTCATTGTGCTAAGCTAAGCTAACGCCGACCCAGTCAAACTAAAACAATGCATGCACTGACACAAAAATGCATTTGCCCACATATCTAAATGTAGGAAATAATGTGAATAAGCCCTATTTCAAAAAACGGTGGAGTGTTCCTTTAAGACATTCGTAACCTTACAAAAGATTCTATTTCTAATAAATAGTACTCTTTAGACATTCATATTTATTAAAGAACTCAAAAAAATTACAGTTTTCATATTAAGCAGACAAATTACAAAGCACCAAATCAGTATATTAATGATTTCCAAAGGATAGTGTGTATGTGACAATAAAGACTGGAGTAATGGCTGCTAAAAATTCAGCTTTGCCATGACTGGAATAAATTACTACCGTACGTCATGATAAGGAAAAAAAACATATATAAGTCGCACTGGACTATAAGTCGCATTTATTTAGAACCAAGAACCAAGAGAAAACAATACCGTCTACAGCCGCGAGAGGGCGCTCTATGTCTTCAGTGTAGACTACAGGAGCACTGAGCAGCATCTCTGGCAGCATAGAGCGCCCTCTCGCGGCTGGAGACGGTAATGTTTTCTATTGGTTCATTTCTCTTGGTTCATTTCTCTCTCGGTTAATGTCAAATTAATTTTGATAAATAAGTCGCACCTGACTATAAGTCGCAGGACCAGCCAAACTATGAAAAAAAGTGCGACTTATAGTCCGGAAAATACGGTATTTAAAATGTATGTAAAAAGAAAACAGTTATTTTAAATTGCAGTAATATTTCACATTAGTACTGTTTTGACTATATTTTGTGTGTAACATGTCTGAAAGGAAATTTATTCCTTACCAAGGTACATAGCCCAAGATGAGCCTTTAGGCCAGATACACTGGTATAGAAGCAGTTACATCCCTAATATGACAACAAAGATGATCATTACACATTTTGTTCGGCAAACCGTTCATTCACTGAAAATCTTTGATTCTGCACAATCCCAAAATCCATGCAAAACATGCACAAAAAACTAATAAATGGTCCTTTAAATTCAAACACAATGGTAAAAACACCTGGAATAATATCGGTTTATGCATGATATTCACACCTTGTTTGGACACTGCACTTTTTTATGCAGCTTGACTTCATTCTTCCACTTCCGTAGAGTCTCCTGACTGAAGGCCGGCAAACCTGGACGAGAATACTTCAGCTACATAGACACAAAAATACCATGAATGCTTATACAAATGAACACGAGATTGATTCTTCCTTCATAGCTCTCAAAAAGTGAAATTAAACCTTTTAGTGAATCCTTGAAAGTGTGCAAAACAAACAAAGCTGATGCTGCCTAACCAAAAAAAGGTTCACACAGGTTCTGAGTCATTTACAACATGTTAGCATAGTTTGACATATACACCTTCCTGTCGTCTGGCACCAGGTCACGCTGCACTT
This sequence comes from Carassius auratus, assembly GCF_003368295.1. Taxonomy (NCBI): domain Eukaryota; kingdom Metazoa; phylum Chordata; class Actinopteri; order Cypriniformes; family Cyprinidae; genus Carassius; species Carassius auratus. The sequence goes on from NC_039262.1 coordinate 7,471,113, forward strand.
TCCTTTTGGGCCATTCTTTCAGCAGCTCCTCACTGGCGATCTCCCTCAGGTGGAACACGGCGACCTGCGCCGACAAGCGCTTGGTCCGACCACTCTGTGTCCGCTCTGGGACGGGCTCTTTCTGTGTCTTCAGCTCCTCTACTTCTCTTTCTTGGGTCATCTGCAACAACAGATAAGCATGAAAACATCAACAGCCTGAATGACATTTTGGTAAATGCTTTTTGAATAATGGAGAGGGGGACTCACCGGAGTGTGTTCGTTCTTGACATGGTACTCCAGGCCCGCTCTGGAACGATATGCTTTTCCACAGTGTTTGCAGTTCAATAAGAGCTTCTCCAGCTCTGACGCCTCTTTGCCGCATTTCTTCATGTGGTACACATAACCCATTATACTAGTGAAACTTCCAGTGCAACCCTAAAACAAAATATTCAGCACTTAAATCATTTAAAAAATCCACAATGCTATACAGTCATTGTTTAAACTTTTTCTATCATCATTTATTTATTGTTTTATTGTGAAATATTAATAGTTAAAAAAAAACTCACATGATCTTCCAATAGTTAATTTTTAAATATGCTGACTTGCGCTCAAGAAACATTTCTCATTGTTATGAATGTTGAAAAGAGTTCTGCTTATTATTTTTGTGGAAACTTTTTTCGCAGGATTATTTAATGCCTCTTTGCTGAATAAAAGTATTCATTGCTTTTTCAAAAATCGAACTGACTGAAATTTAACTGCAGTGGATTATTTTAATTTTCTTGTTTATTACTAATATTTTTTTTTCCAGTTTTTATGTGCTGACCTCTAAAGCCTTTTAAACTGAATTTAATTCAATACAGATAAATGACTACACCTCTTTTGAACATTTTAATTTGCCCATCCTTTTTAATACTTTGCGTAATTTCTCCTTTACGGCTTGGTCAACTAGGTCATTCCCTGTATCTGGAATGGGCTGAAAAAACAAACAAGAAAATAATTTTAGTGTCAATACCATAATTTTCTCTGTCAATGTCACTACCAGTTTAGAAAAAAAAAAACCTAACCAAGTTGTTATGGTCAGCCATGAGGTGGTACTTCATTCCTGTTGAAGTTTTCAGTTGTTTTTCACAGTGTGGACATGTAAAAGAATTCTACACATAGAACAAATACAAAATCAGATGCAGAATTCAGTGCTAAAAAATTTGCTATATCTCTGTTTTCACAAACTTTGCTAAATGAACGTACTAGCTTGCATGTTTCCAGGTGCTTCTTTAACCCATCCACTGTCTTTCTTCCAACACTTTTGCATTTTGGGCAGCTTACTCTGCCCTTTGCCAAAATCTGAAGCTGCCATTTTTCCTCCTGACTTCCTGTAAAGAACCACAATATATATTTTATGACTACTTAAAATATACAGTATGTCTGTGCTGTTTTCATTTAGCCACTGTCTCATTTACCTGGCGGATAAACAGGTGACTCCTTCTTAGTGTGCAGAGATGATTTCTGCTCCTGCGTGCTGTCAGTTATCTGATTCTTCTGAGTGAACTGAGCAACGGGAACTATAACAGGTACTGTTAAACAAAAAAGATGTGGTCTGCACTATTCATGTTGTATCATGAATTAAAGAAGAAAAACAAGAACTGCATACCGGATTGCTTTACTTCCTCTATGTACTTTTTTAACGAGGGCTGGTCAGTTTCCTCAATCTTGTGCTTCTTCTTTAGCTTTAAACCTGTAGCATAAAAACGTGTGCAACTTTTGGACATTATTTAAAATGCCATATATCAGTTTATCTATTTATATTTAAGTCTGGACTTACCTGTCTCTATTAATGTGTTTGAACTGGATCCATCAGTTTTTCCCATCATTTCACTGGTGTGGTTCATATATTGGCTTTCCGAACCATTGACCAGACTGGATGTAATAATTGAACTGCAAGACGACCCATGGTCTGAATCTTCTGTAGGTCTCATAACCACAGGCTGGAGATCATGGTACCTTAAGACATGACGTTTCGACACCATTATTGATTCAGTATATGGTGCAATACATTACTACTGAATGGGCAAACATGTTTCAAATGACTCTGAATCTGAGATCAAACTAAATGATTAAAATTTTTACAATGCAGTTTGCACAGATTTATTGTTGGCAAAACTCACTTTTTTCTGGTGTAAGTTTTCTTTATTTTCTGAGAGCTTGTCTTTTCTTTCTAAAATTCAGTAACAGAAATGCAGTAACAATATTAGTTTTGATGGTCTCCTGTTTAATTTGACTAATTACCTAAATATATTCTATATATACATTGGCATATTGATGCATAACTTATGGTGAGGATGCTTGGACTTACTTTGGATGGTTTCATTCCACTATTTTCAGCTTCTCTTCCCAAATCTTTCATGACATCAACTGTTAAGGATGCAATCAACTCATATGTGAACTCATACATATTTAATAGATCATAATGTAGATTTAATTCATTTCAGACTACATGTGATCATGTTCTGGGGATGCAACCACATCACAATAAACCATATAGGGTTTACAAAGTTTAGAATTGAATAAATCTTAGATTAATACAGAATTACCTGGTGTTTGGGGGTTTAGTTTTGGTTTTGACATTTTCCTCTTGCTGGGTACACATGTGGCAGACATGTAATCCTGGGTCTGATCCATGATCCTATTCCACACAAATCAATGCTAGATACAGAGAAGCATGGGTGGGGATCCACTGCTATCTATATTAGATCTTTATTTTATCATAATCAAAAACAAATAAATAACAGTTACATATAGGTAATATGCTTTGTGGAATTTCATTAATTCAGTGTCCCTCAAGCAGATACTGGTTGCACTAAGGCTAAGCATTTGAAGAATAAAACACATCTGAATGCATGGACTAAGCCTGCATTTGCACACAGAAGCTGCCTGCAGCCCTACATGCTCCTTTATTGCAGTGCATAAGTGTAGTCTTCAAGACCACTGCCACCATCACTGCCCACCAATATTCCCAGCTAAGAAAGAATAAGGCATGACGGCACTACGTCACATAAATCCTATGCCGCTGGACGACACTGTCATACAATCCGTATTACATCGATATACCCTAAACTTTAAATTTAGAAAGGCATATTTAACACTTAATGCTCACAAAACAGTCAAGAGTAGCTATAACATTACCGTCCTCTCGCCGAGATCCTTTCATACATAATACGCCCCTATTTTCCACCAGCCAATGAGAAAACGCTCTTCCCACAACACACCAAAAGGGGGCGGGTCTTCACGCTAAAACAACCTATCGCTGGAGACTGCAGGTCCTAGATCAGATTTTGACACGCCTCTGTTTTTACTCCTTGCTGAGGTTGAGACGCCGTGACTGAACCGGAGTCAGTGTGCGTACAGAACTGAACCATTTTAGTTTTAGCAACATCAACTTTCGGTTTCAATATACTAGAAATGAGCAGCACAGGGTCTTCTTGGTTTTCCGGAGGATTAGCGTTGTTAAATCCAAACACATGGAGGTCCACAAATGAAAAGGTACAATTAGCAAACATGTAAAAACTTTTCTTTACAAACTGATTTTAATTGTATAAAATACAATATTTTTGCTTCAGATGTTATGGTATGTGCTGGCAAGGAAGTCTATATATAAAGGGTGATCGTGTCAGGGTTAAATTTTAACAAATTTTAATCTCTATTTCTATATTTTCAAGAAGGGTAACCTTAGAGCTCTTCGACAACAAATCCATGCACTCTCTCAGTCTTTTGTCCTAGATGGTATGTATGTCACCTGATAATGTTTCTAATGCCATTTATTTAATACACCCCAAGACAAATATATATTTAAAAAACTGTATAAAAGTAAGCTTTGCAATGTGACCTGCTCCATCATGTCCACCTGTTTCTAGATGCAGGCATTGATGATCCTCAAATCCTTACTTTGACAAAAGAGGATCTGAATGAGCTTTTTCCTGGTCTTAGGAACTTTCAGCTCAGAAGGACAATTATGACACTCATCACAGACACAGTGAAGGTAATGTCTTTGGTCAATATGCTAGTGAAATGAAACTTAAAAAATAATTTCCAACTTTATGGCCTTTTTTAAACAACCAAATAGTACCAAACACAATTTTGGATGCATGTTTGTGGCCATTTGCCCCAAACCGAAGTTCGCACAGGTGTAGTTCATCACTTTAACGATGAAGAGTTGCACTAACATTTGACAATCAGCAGGTGTGCAAATATTTATTATTAAAATAATTCTTAATACGATATTAATTATGACCTTTTGGGGTCATTTTATATATTTAACACTAAAATGTCATGTTACAGAAACCAAATTCAATGTAAATGAAGTAAACTGTGTCCATATGTACATGCTCCAATTATTTTTATGTTTACAGATAAGTGAGTAGCTTATGACTCATCTGTAATTATTTATTATTTGATTCCTGAAAGGATTCACTTCAACATGGCCCAGACACATTGGCTGCTGCACTGACACGTTTAATGCACCAAAACAGTGAGTTACTCATGACCTACAGATCTACCATTTTTCAGTTGTAGCAGAGAACAAGTGGAGTTGTCTTTGTTAAAGAGAGGTTTCATAGCGGCCTTATGACTTTTTCCTAGATGATGCTGCTGTACAGGATGTTTTGAAGGAGTCCCTTTGTGCGTTTAGACAAATGGAGGATCAGCTCAAAGCAGCACAGGCATCACTGAAACCATACATTGAGGTCTTGAACGGTTTCACTGAGGCATATGCTAGAAAAGAAGACTGGGATAAAGAGGGAACATCAAGCAGGAGAACATTTTCAAGCTCATTCCCAACAAATATGAACCCTCCAACAATACAGATTCCCTCTTTTGGTGTGTAAAAGTAAAAAATCTCATTACTCCCAAGAGTATCACCCAGTTGCTCAAAACCACATTTTTGCAAACTTTGCTTTAAGAGATTTAAAATATTTTTTTTATTATTAAAATATAAAGTGGGTTTCTGGAGTCTTGATAGCACTAGTGCAAATGCTTCTATTATGGTTTTTAAAATGTATATGTTTCATACCCACCCTCCTTATATATTTTTCCTATGCAGAGCCTACAGTCAGAGTGCATCCATTCTTTTGTGGTCGAACCTTGGGAACGGACAAGCAAATTCTTGCCCAGCTCAAGGGAGTTAAAGAGAGTGAATTATCGGATTGTCAGTTGATACTGGCCTTCAGTCCTGTGACATCACGAGCTGGAATTGATGCCGAAGAAGCACTGAAGAAAATTCCAGGTAATCACTTATTAAAACAGTGCTTAACTAGTTTCCATATTATATCGGAATATTGTATTTGATAGAAATGTAGCCAGTTTAATACAGGTTTCCTGTAAGTTATAGGACTAGTCTGCAAATGGTAATTTCATGGGTTTAGTCCTTCTTGCACTTGTATCTTGACAATTAAAATTCAAATTTTAATGTAAAATTATTATTATATTTTTCATCGGTCTCTACAGATAATTACCCAGCAGTACTGGTGATAATGCACCATACCTTCAACCCTGACTACGTGTGTCCCAGCTTAAATGCATCTTCTCGTGTGAATATTGTGGAACATGTTAATGTGCTCTTTCATGATTCACGTCATGGTCTTCTTCAGTGTCCAGCAAATGAAAAAGCAATGAGAAAACTTCAATCTGTCTTAAACCGGTACATGTAAATGTTCTTGCTTCAAATGCTTTCACTGTTAATAGTTGAAAATGTTTTTTCATATGAGTAGACAAAAACAACAAGCCTGCCAATAAACATTTAAGACTGGGGTGTTGATTCCAAAAATTTAATATTCAGATAATTTTATCACAATATTTTAATAAGAAAGCCAATAGCAGGAACATTAGAAGAACACCTTTTCCATCAATGCTCAAACCATAATGCGTCCTCATATTCTCACCTTCATGTAGGCACATTTAAATTCCTGTACATCTCAAACATCAGAGAAGTGATACCTCATGCCATCATTATTAATATCCTAGCTTTTTAAAATGCATTATGACAAAGAAGTTGTGGTGGTTCAACAGGCTAAAGCAAGCAAGCTTATAGTCAACCTACACACTGATACCAAAACCTGCCCTGACTTCTGATCTTTTCATTCAGAGCCTTCCCTTTTTCATACTTTTACCAATATTGTGCGTAATATTCACAAATCACAAACCAAAAAAAAAAAGAAAGAAGAAAAACACACATTTGAATGCTTTCTCATACAATAAACATAAGAGTTAATATACTGATTTAGGGAGACGGTCCTCACAAAATGTATTCCAGCAACCTGGAAAAAAACTGGCTTGGTTATGAAACGTTCTACAGCCAATCACCACACCTGATGAGTAACCAATAGGAATTTCGGCAGGCACATAGATAGATCTGTTTGAATAGCAATCTTTGCACCACACAACCATGGATCAATCATGGATATTATTTCCCATTAAAACACTCAAAAGGAAAAACAACAGCCAAAAACAATGTGTGATGGTACGGTGGGGTCAGTCGAGACAAAAGTGCCATTTGTTTACATTCGAGTGATTGGCCAGGGCATGTTGTGCTTATCCGAGTTTCTCCTGTTTGACAAGCCCCATCTGTCACTGGCTTGGTCCTTTTTTCTTGTTGCTCCAGTAATTGCTGTAGGCCTTGTCAAACATATTTTTGCAGCTTAGCTTAGCATTCAGCCGGGAGCAGATGAGGAAGGAGCCGCCCATTTTGCGGTGCAGAGAGTAGGTTTCTTCTGGTGGAGGGATGAGGCGCTGTTTCAGCATGACGGGGATGAGGTTGTGGATGCGCTCTGTGGTGCTCTGCGCCCCGAAATCAAATGGCTCCTCAGAGGCAAAAGCCTCACCCAGGATCATCACAGCATCCACATGGGCATTTACCATGGCCTGGATGAGGAGGAGAGCTTGTGTTAACACCCCTTATTTGTCACATGTGCAGCTTACAACAAAAATATCTGGTATATTAGTACCTTTGACTCATAACCAGTCAAGAACTTCATGTCTATGGATCGCTTCAGCACTTCTTCTCGATTACCATTTGCTGCAGCCTGGATGATCTGTTTTAAAGAGGAAGATGCAATCGGTTAAAGAAATAAAATATTTAAATAGTTAACTTTTTAAATCGTAAAATTTTTGTGTCTTACTTCAATATAAAGATCAGTGAAACTCTCCTCAAACCCTCTTGTTGCACCAAAGTCCAGCAAAGCAACCTGTGGATTGAAGAACAGCTCGATTATACCAAGTGACGAAGCCAAAACAATACACTTCCTTTTCAAATGACTGTACAAAATACTCAAATACAATAAAATCAATACATAGACACTGTGGGGTTGGGTAGGATGTTAGAATAAATGTTTAATAAAGTTTAGTAAATAAATGGCATATAAAATGATAAATATTACAAAACAAAAATGGTATAAATGTAACATTTTGAAGATTGAAATCAAAAGTAACAATGTTAAATATTATCATTTAAAATTCTAATTTGTATTTAATATATTTAAGTATATAACTAAACCCCTCTGATTGTAAAGCTGAATTTTATAGTACTTATTACTCCAGGCTTCAGTATTTACGCTCCTTCAGAAATCATTCTGATAGGATCTGCTGCTCAAATATTTCATATTATAATTATTCTTTTTATCTATAACAACAACAACTACAACATCATAACACTAATTTAAATAGAAATCTTTTGTAACATTATAAATGTCTTTGCTACTCGTTTTGGACAATTTAATGCATGGTTGGCAAATAGAAGTATTAATAATAAAAAAAGGTAAAAACAGCAACAACAAAAACGCTTTTTAATAATAATAGTGTAAATATTTGCAACACCAGTAAAAAGGTATGACAAGCCACCTATTCTTTACTAATACTTTCTACCTTTTAGAATGATAGTCAAAACAAGTGAAAGTATGGGAATTATCTTGTGGCCGAAACAAATGTTTAATTCCTCAAAACTCTTATATTCAAGCAGGTTTAAAGTCTAAATTCAGCCTTGTGGGTCTAATCTGATAGAGTTAACAACTTGGAAAGGTCATAGTGGTGTTCTCTCTTACCCTGTGGGTTTGTGGATCATAAAAGAAATTAGACCAGTTGGGATCCGTCTGCATGTATCTGAACTCGAACAGCTCTCTCAGACACAGGAACAGGATGTTCTCGCAGATCTGTGCAAAAATAAAAAAAGTATGGTTACTACACATGCACTAAAGTGCTTTAAAACCACAATATTTAGGCTTTATGTAGCACTTAGTATAAAATTATAAATCAGTTCCAACTCAAAACAAATCAATGTTTTAATGCAATGTTTACATACTACATAAATAATGAGCATTTAAATCATAGTTGTGTGGTCTGTTAAAAAAATCAATCACATTAATTGCCTTCATTTATGTCAGTGTGCATCATTACTTCTATTCACGATTTGGTCAATGCAGTTTATTTATTTTAAACTTCATTCATTAACCTTTTTTTTGGTATGGATATAACCTTGTTTACGCTTTGCCCTACTAATGCAATAACACATTTCCACCATCAGGTGGCGATAATGCTTCAGGAGGCTCACTGGCTTCCATACAGGCCACGTTTGAGACCATGTGACTCAAGCACCATAGAATATGACATGGCCTGAAACAACAACATTTTAATATGCTTATATAACTTGCTAAAAAATAATGATGTTAATTACTGTTATTAACAGTAGGAGAACTGAAAGTACTAGAAAGTAAACTGAAATATTTCTCAGTCCAATAAGGATGGCAACCAACTCATTATCCAATTACAAATGTTTTGAATGTTTGTGGATGGTCTGAACATACATGTTTTCTTTGAGTCCTTAAGTTTTACATTTAGATGTAGCAAATTTAAGCCATAAAAGTCTTAAATGGTACAAGAAAAGTTGTAATTATAAATTTGAAAGTTCTTAAATTTGAGGACGGAAAGACAAGAATCAAGAAATGGTTTAATGTTAGTTTTTTTTTTCAAACCAATGCAAATTTGACCCATGTTTTTATGAAGCAAACACATTAAATGTGAACTGGTGGATTGACAAGAAGCTGTGTCTTCTAAAAATTCAAACATTTATGGTAGTAAGATGCATTTATACATTTTAAATGAATATAATAATTGATACAATTTATTCATCCCTTTTCTTTAAAAAATATTCTAAAGACTGGAATGTGAAAATTTCGTTTTCAAGAAACCTGTATCTGAACTGTAAATCAGATATTTTATTTATTCATTCATTTTATAGTTTAATATATGTTACCATAGACACTGCCCTAATCCTCTCACATGGTATTAATTTTATTTGTGCAGGTATGTGAAGCCTTAAATATCCTGCAGATTCCCTGGTAGATGCAATAGTGCCGTTTCTTTTCATTTCATTCATTGAAACAATTTTACCAGCAACAGTGAATACCTCATTTTTCAACTCTTGTGAAAGTCCATCAGCCTGATCCAAGGGAAATCCAGGCACCAGTTCAGTGGTGAGGACATGCTGGCTGCTGAGCTCGTCAATTACCTCTGGCACGTAGAAGAAGGGGTGATCTTTCAGAAGTTCCCTGCCAAAAACCACAAAGCTTCTAAGTCACGGAGTACAAGTCAGCATCCCCGTGAAAACATGCTACCCCGCACATGCACCACAGACAAGACGTGATGATAAACACACACAAACATCTGCTTCTGCGTGTGGGATGTGGGAAAAAACCATGATGCTATTCTCTAGGTGTGAGGATATCCACAACGAAGCTTAAAAATTGGGTATGTCAACTTTGAAATACAGTTAAGATATATATTTGAAAACTATCTAGCAACAAGAAAAGTTCATATTAGAAGTAGCAATACTAAATATACTGCTGTTATGTAACAAGACTAGATCTATATACATCTATATTAAAGACGACAACAACATACTCCGACCACACAGATTTACACAACATGCAACGTAATCCAGCGGCAGTAAATATGTAATTACTTAACAGGATGCTGCACACTTCAGCACTGCCAAGCCATTATAGGCAAGATAATAACTTCTCTTTTCCGAGAAATTATCAAAATTAAGTGAGGTCTATTCTTAAGATAAGAAAAATCTAGAAGCAAATGGCGTATGAAAAATAAAATTAAAAAGGAAAACAAGTTTATTTTCTTATTTTAAACAAACCACATTTAGATATCTGTACTTGAAACCAGCCAAAAAGTTTATAAAGTATTATAAAGTATTTTGTTGTGTGTCAACCCGTCTGAGTGATGACTCTAATCTGTTTTCTTTTAACTTTTTATATTATATTTTTTTTCTTCTATAAAACCACTTTCAGACAAGCTTTTTTCTTTTTCTATAAGTCTATGGAGGCATTGAACAGTATTAAATGCAATTGTACAGAAACAATCAAAACAGAGGAGAAGCACAGATTCTGTGAGTTTAGCAACAGTAACCACAGATCATCTAAAGGTCAACTGTCCATATGAACCATTTCAATAAAATCAACTGGACTACCTGACAAAGAGAAGACATTCTAGAAGAAGGAGTCTGATTATTTCCTCAGCTCTTCCGGATTGGAAACAAAATCATTTTGAAAAGAGCTAATCTGCTGAACCCTGAGTGTCTCATTGGTCTGCTCAAAAGTAAAAGACACATCTCACCCTGAAGGCATGTACACAACCATATCTCTCTCTTGGAGCGGGCGTTTCATTCTCCACCCTCCCTGTGAAGTCAGGGTCCCAGTAGAGGACAGGACAAAGGGTACAGGCTTATTTACAATGTTTATTATTTCAATTTGTGCTATATTTAAAATATGTCAGCACCCAAACTGTTCCTTAAGATCAAATCATTCAATCCCTGGCCTACAAGCTAGGCAGTTATTTTTAGCCCGGTGCTGAAGCCCCAACACTCCAGAGAAGCTATTATATGAGGATACAGAAGTGCACAATCATTCAGAGCAGTTGTAGTGTTTATTTTCGTGTGTGCAAACCTTCCTTTCAAAGGAATTATGGGGTGTAGGATGGATTTAGCTTGGATATCAGACACATGGCAGCCTGAAATGTCATGTAGACCGCTTGTGAGCCCACAGCCCACCCATGTTTTTATAGAGGGGGAAGATCAACAAATAAAATGATGGGATGCTCTGAATAAGCAGTGAGAAATATCTCCAGGTTGTTTTTGTTCACTCACTTGAATTTCCGAGCACACTTGGCTTCTCTTATGTAATCACACTCCAGCGCCAGCTCACGTCGCATCACATCTATCAAATGGTCCGGGAACAGACCTGCACATTCATAGACACCGTCACACATGAGTCAGTAGGTTGGTTCAAATTTTACACAAATAATTATTTGAGTCACCAAGAGGTGGCACTCACAGTCCTTCAGAGTTTATACGTTTTCAAAATGATAAATTTAAGACTTGCTTTAAATTACAATTTTGAAAAACATTGTTTTAATAATGAGAAAAACACATGAAATCAGTATCGTGAATATCACATTACGAGTGAATTACATCCCTAGTTTCAATAAGGTTTTGATATGCTTAAAAGATGATAATTACAAATGTTATTAAATGAATGTCATGCAAATATCAATAGAAATTCAAGTGCAATTCAGTTTACCATTTGACAGTACACTATAAGCATAATTCAAAGACAACAAAAGAAAATTTAATCCTATTTAAGTGGGCCAAAAAGCATGTAAAACAAACTGTATTTAATTGCAATTAAGTCCCTGAAAAAAATTAAGTTCACACAATGCTAAGGTATAATACACACAATGTATAATGCGAACATGTTCTTGTGTTTCACAAGGGTTGGCAAGACATTATGAAATGTCTTAGATATCTGCTGTGTGTCACTTCTCTCTTCTGGCAAAAAGGAGGATTGACAACACTGCGGCGGCATTTACAAGCTCAAATGAAAGTTCAGTCTATGTTTGGAGCATTAGGCTTCTCTGACAGCTGAACATTTAACTGGCATTGATCTTGCAGCAGTGGATGTTGTTGTAACAATGTTGTAATGTAACCAGTTTGTGTGCGAGGCTCTGGGGCTCTGATCGGTCAGCATGCAGCTTGAGATCCATCAGCCCACTGAGACCCAACAGGCCCCGAGCTCCTAGTTCTCAGTTTGAAACACAGTAAACAGATTTGAGTGCACTGACACCAAGTTCTTGGAAAAAATGGGGTCAACAAATGTTCCAAAATCAGTGCAATTTTATAAGTATATTATTTTGACTTTGGCTACTTATAGCCAAAATATTTTAGAGCCCACAAAAATGGACACTACCTTTCCAAAGTTTGAGGTTTGAGAAGCAATCAAAATGAACAAAAGAGCAATAATATGCAAGTGCCATATTAGTATATTATTACAGTGTTACATTTCAATTTCACAAAGAAACGTGTAGCATTTTGTCCAAGCAATAATAAAAGGACGCATAAAATTTATAATTAGTTTTAAATCGCAACAAAAAAAATTGAGTGAATCGTTACATCCCAATTTTCAACATTGATAAGAATAGGAAATGGTTTTTTGAGTTCCAAATCAACAGATTACAATGAAACTGAATCATATGAAGGATCATATGAAACTGAAGACTGTAGTAATGTTGCTGAAAATTCATATTTTCCATCACAGGAATAAATTATATTATTTAAAAAAAAAATATATATATATATATATATATATATATATATATATATATATATATATATATATATATATATATATAATAATAATAATAATAATAATATATATATATATATATATATATATATATATATATATATATATATATATATATATATATATACCTTTTAAATTGCAATTTTATTTTACAAATATTTCTGTGTCTGTTTTTATTTATTTTTTATCAAATTAATCTAGCTTTTGTGAGCATAAGAGACAACCTTTAAAACCCAACCTTTGAAACGGTAGTGTATATCCTTAAAAAAAAAAAAAAATGTTCAGGGACCTTGACAGAATCATAACAGCATCTGCTTCTTCTAATATTACATTATACTACATCAGGTGACAGCAGTTGACCTTTTTATTTGATTTGTGCGCTTTTATGTTTGTAGTTATATGACAAAAACCAGACAGGAAGTAAATGGACTGGTGGGATTAGGGAATAATCTGAGGCGCTCACATTATTATATGCATTCAATAATTTATTTACCTAAAATTCTAAAAAATCTAATTTATGGTCATCATCACCTTCAGGAAGGGCGTTGCTCATGCTCAGGACCGTCATCAGGTTATTCACATCGCTGTTGATGCTCTGTGCGACTCCAGGGTACTGCAGAAACCAAGAGTAGGTTACAATGGGCTCAGATAGCGTCACACAGTAGCAGTTCATTTCATAAACCAAAACAAGTTCAAACCAGTAAGAACACGGACAACAAATTCAATGCAAAACACCTCCAGCAAAACAGCCTTGAACTTGCTGAGCGTATACTGGTGGACTAGTTTATTTCAGAACATTTCAAAACTGTTTGTTTTACTAAAATAAGAGACATCCAGATTCAGGTCATCTAATCATAAACATTCAGATCGATTTTGTTTGCCAAAGCAGTTAGCCTTAGGACTACAAGCAGTTGGTGCGCCGAATTAACTAATTTAATTTGACTGTTAACAATGCATTTTACAGTACAGGTGCATAATCGGAGGAAAGATTTGTTTGTGGCTTTGGTGTGGAATGCACCAACACAAGCGCAGTCTAGTTGCTTCAAGTACTGCTGCTATTGCTAATGCTAACAAAGAAATCACGCTCCTCTGAAAGATGGGATGACTGTAAATTTATATGTTGCATGTAACAAATTTATGTAAATATAATCAAACTTACTTCTTCATTTAAAAAAAGTATTATTTCTCTATTAAAAAAAGAAAATACAAATAGGTTATGAATAAAATCACCTTTGATTGACCAATGACTATCAGCTGCAAAAAGATAAAATCATTTTATCTTGCATTGCATCCCGTTAAAATGAACAGTAAACTCACTTTAATGCATTATTGATCGTCAGGACCACTCTTTAACAATAAAGCTGCTTAAAAGGTTCTTCACAGCGATGCCATAGAAGCCCCATTTTTGGTTCCACAAAGAACCAAAAGGTTCTCCAAAGGTTCTTTAAAGAACCATCTCTTTCTTCCCTTTTTATAATCTGAAGATTATTAATTCACTACAAAAAACCTTTTGTGAAACAGAAAGGTTCTTCAGATGTTAAAGTTTCTTAAATGGAACCATTTAGACAAAAAAGGTTCTTCTATGGCATCGTGAAGAACCTTTTTTCTTTCTTTCCTTTTTTAATAGTACTTCAGTCTGAAACCAACCTGGATTTTCATGGCGACCTCTCGACCGTCTTTCATCTTGGCCAGATGGACCTGACCAATAGAGGCAGCAGCAAAGGGTCTTTCCTCAAAAACATCTAGTTTATCCCTCCAGTTTGGGCCCAGGTCATTGTTCAGGGCTTTCTGCACAGATTAAAAGCAAGAGTGTACTTTTTTTCTTCTTCTTCAATTCTGAGTTTTATGATTTTCAGATGCAAAACGTTGAAATATTTTGTAGTTTAAGTAGATGGGCTTAAGTAGATACCATCATCTGTTTGATGGGCATGAAGTCAGCACTCTGACGCACACGTTCAAAGATCTTGGCCAGCTGTGGGTTGATGAATGCATCATCTGAAATATTAAACACACATCCAGTGTTGGTATAGTACAGTGCTATTCATCAGCAAATGCCAAATGAAAATGATGGCCCAGTTTAAAGCTGGTATTATCATCATTCATGGGTGATCTGATCACAACTGTAGAATTTTACATTTCTATATACTTTAAAAACAATTTATTCTTGTAATGTCAAAGCATATTTTTCAGTGTAACAGGATTCTGCAAAATCATGACTGACCTGTGATATAAACAGGTTAAATATAATAAACATAAACATGGTATAACCACTGTAAAGAATGGCTTATTGCTTTATTTTTTTTACAAAGTTTCACTGATAGGCGAGTAGGTGTCCCTGTGAGTAGCTGTTGTTTAGGACACATTGGTGTTTGCACAACAAGTGTGATGTGGTCAGATGCTTTCCTAAGCTATGAATGTGTTTGAATGATTGGACCACATTGTATTTTGTGCTTCGTGTGTGAGAGCACTAAATAAATTGCCAGTACATCGTGACACTTTCCCTTCAGCTTTGTCATGTCTTGAGGGGCGATTGTGTGTGCTGTACTTTCATTCTTCCTCAAGTGTAGGGTAAAGGTCACGTTTCTGGCATAGCTGTGGGCTTATTTTGAGCCTTGCCAATGCCAGTGCTGTTGCTGTCTTTCACTGGCAGTCGTAGGGATCTGCAGCTGACAAAATACTGCCTACAGTGGTTAAAGCAAAAAAAAAAAAAAACTAATTCCTGAGCCTGAACTTTTTCTGGGGGCGGGGCAGCAAATACAAAGCAGTGACTGTGGCAACTTTAACATTTGAAAGGATACTATGGCAAAGTTATTGCTTTCTTTATTCAAACAGATTTTCTTTTTCATTAATATATGGTTGACCTGAAGAATGAAAGTTGTATCATACACTTGGAAAATTAAGAGCTATATCACTGCTAATCAACACTAGGGGTGTGACAATAGACTTAGCTCACGAGATAAGACAAAATACAGATACTTGGTTGACTAAACTGTGACAATATTTTAATACTATTTTTAAGAAATTTTCAATGACAAAAAAGTTGTCTTTTAATTACAAAAAGTAAAACAATGCAGTTGTTTTTATAAATATTTTAACTAATCTAGGGCTGTAACTAACAATTATTTTGGTAATCAAGTAATCTACTGATTATTTTGACAACTGAGTAATCTGATATTTCTAGTAACACAAACAGACCCAAGTGAAAACCAGGCTTTAGTATGAATATTTATATATAAACTAACAATGAGGCAATAATAGTTGGCTCAAATAAAGTATCAAAACCAAGAAATTGTACTGAACAACACTTAAAATACATGATGTAATTTGCTTATACATAGTATGAACATAACCAATTTATAAGCACATTATGTATCAAAACCTATACCTGCAGAGGGCACCAACGGCCTGATGACATTTCACATTACAGCCTGATTAAACAGGGTTTAAATCTATTAAATTGTAATATTTGGCCACATGCAGAAACTTTTATTTTGAATTCGTGTAGTACAATAAATGGCATATTTATTCACAGGTCAATGTATTCTCCCGTGTTGGCAAAGGTTCATAAATGATTTATGTAACAAATCCACGCTGTTTTTCCAGATGAACGTTAATTCAAATTCACTGAAAATACAGTGGAAGAGTTTGGCCCCTTTCACACATACAGTCTTCACTGGTAAATTATTATAATAGATCATGTGTGAACAGGACCTTTTTAAAAATCTCGGTACATTTGTTCTGGCAATCATATGGTTCTTACTGAGATGGCATGATTACTGAGCTGTTTACTTAGATGGACATCTTTGACAATTGCCTCTCACATCTTTTTGTCGCGCTTCTCCATTCATCAGGGCTGCGACTCTGCAATTGGATACGATTACACACGTCTCATGTTTATAAAAACAAAAACATTCTGATTGGCTAGTAATGTTAGTTTAGTTGAGAGTGAAAGCTGTGCACCTCTCATACCACTGGTAGGCGAACTCGTGGACTAGTGATATTAAATCAACAAATAATATATTATATATATATATATATATATATATATATATATATATATATATATTTTTTTTTTTTTTTTTTTTTTTTTTTGCAGGCAAACGCTGCATGCTGGAAATCCGGCACAGTGCCGGAAAACTTTAAAGTAAAACGCCACGGTCTTTCCATATTCCACATTGTTCTTCCGTTAACTTAGACGAGTTGATACATACCTCTCCCGTCTCAGTGTGCACTCTCAATCACTGTACCACACGGCGGCACTATGCTGGCGTTTATCTTAGTAACATTCAATCCACAAGATCCAAACATGGATGAATTTAGAAGCCACCAAACACTTCCATGTTTTCCCTATTTAAAGACGGTTACGAGTCGTTACACAAATAAGTAAGTGTTGTGTCACAAAATAAACAGTGGTGATTTCCTAAGCGGATAAAAATGATAACCAATGTATGGCGGAGCAGCACTTCGAACTCGGCGTGGTAATCAATACAGCGATTGAGACGGGAGAGGTACATATCAACTCATCTAAGTTGAGGGAAGAACATAGTGGAATATGGAAAAATTTTTCTTTAAGCCCTGTTCCTATCTTGATGAGAATGATGCGGTGCATCATTGAGATCATCGTAGCAGCCGAGGTTTGGAAATGTCATGCAGGGAGGCTGTGCTACAATAAATTATGCGCTGCATTCTTGATTGGGTGACACAGCTGCTTTGGTTCTTGCTTTCAAACACACACTAATGCACACAGAGCAGGGAAGAATGACCTCACATGCTTACCAGAAATAATCAACATATTTGCACAGAGAAGAGAGCCATTTGTGTCACAGAAGTCAGGCAATGTTTGAGTTACTAGTCAATGCAGATAGAAGTGGATTCAAGGATGTGAGGCAATGACTTTTCAAGAGTTATGAACTGGAAAGCAAATCGTTTCTGTTATTTACAATACTAGTTCCTACTTAGTTTGGGGTCAGTCAGATTTGTAAATGTTTTTGAAAGAGATCTCTTGTGAGTTGCATTTGATCGAAAATACAGTAAAACAAGTTTGTAAAATACTGATATATATAAAATAACTGTTAATATACTTAATACAATTTCCTGTGACTGGAAGGCTGACTTTTCAGCAGCCATTACTGCTGTCTTCAGTCTCCCGCAATCCTTCAGAAATCATTGGAATACGTTGATTCATATTCCATGCTGCTCAAGAAATATTTTTGTCTTAGTAATCTTTTCACTGCTCACCTGATTAGAACATGGAGTAAGCGTTTAGATTAAAGATCAATAAGAAATATGAGAACAAATTCATTCAAGTGTGTCCTGACTGGTAGTATCGGAGACCCTGAACAGTCAGCAAGAAGAAAAGTTAGCATCCATTTTCCACCGCTGTGTGGAAAATAACGAAATGAAGGACACATGAGGTTATTTTATCTTTAGACGTTTGCGTATCAGAGAGGAAATAAACCGCATCTCCAATTTCTCTGCACCTTTCTGTAAGAGGATTACAGTCACTCATGTCATCAGCCTGTAAAACTGAAACAGGCCTCGATCACGTACCAGTCTAACTTGAGAGCGGCCGTGACTTACAAACATCCCAACACTGGAAGCAGCCGTGGGTTATGAATACGATCAGTCATGGAGGACGCCTCAGTGGCCCCAATAAATGCTTGAGGAGTGACCTGGTCTAATGTGGTGACTTGTTATATGTAGTACAAACAGCATTCTCTTACCTTGAATACTGAGCATCTGGCCGAGCTTGAGGGCCGCCCCACGCACTTTACACAACGTCCTGACAATACGCTCAGCGTTGGCCTCTGAAAGGAAGGGGCTGCTGTCCAAAACGGCCTTCTTGTCACCTATGTGAATTTACAAGTCTGTTAACATTCTGGACTGATAATACAGCTTAAAGGAATTGTTCACCCCAAAAATGAAAGTGTTCTGACCCTCAGACCATTCAAAACGTAGAGGAGTTTGGAGTAATTTATCACTTGCTCACCAACAGATCCTCTGCAGTGAATGGGTGCCATCAGAATTAATTTAAAACAGCTATTAAAGATGTCACAATCCACAAGTTATCCACACGACTCTAGTCCATCACTTAACATCTTGTGAAGTAAAGAAAATATATATATATGTTTGTAAAAAAAATCTATCATTAAGGCTTTTTAACTTTATCTACCAACATATTTGATTAGAACGGATTTGGACTCTTAAGTTGTAAAAGGTATATTTGATTGTGCATATTTCTCTCCTGATTCAGACGAGACAACCTATTTTATTGGTGGAATATTATGGAGATTTTTTAGCCTGAAGCAATGTTTTGAACTTAAAAACTTCTTGATGAATTGGTTTCATTACAAACATGTAGGACTGGATTCATGTAGAATACTTTTATTATTGTGAGGTTATTATCAGCTGTTTTGGATGAAAAAACACATTAATCTTGGACAGCCTTTGGGTGTATATTTTTGATAATATATGAATAAATAATATTGATAATATGATAAATAATATTCAGCACATTAATACCTAATGGGACAAATGGACCCATGTTTTTTTTTATACAGAGGTCCAAAATTCTTAAACATTGGATGTGCGAAAAAAGAAAAAGAAAATCTGTGCTGCTAAAAACGGTTTGTCCATGTAAACAAACCCCCACAAACTGTTGGATCAGGGTCTTCATTATCTCTGTGAGGACATTAGAGCTATTCCTGGATGTGATGAGGTCAAAGGTAATCATTATCCAGCATGTCGGATGTCCACATAGATACGATCTAGTTACAGACCACTGTCCTCAGAACACATTTGTACTCTCAGTTCCTATATGCAGTCAAACAGTCATAATGCAACTCCATAGACAGCTAAATATCTCCAAATAGGCAGTTTTACAGGAATCTAGTATTCTCTTAATGTGATGAACAAAGCGCTGAGCCTTTAGTTGCAAGCAAGACACAAAAAAAAATAATTCAACTGGATTTTTGAAAATTTATTTTGCAACCCAATACTCAAGATTAGTGCATTAAAGTCATTAAAAAAATCTTAAATTGTTATTACAGGTCTCAAGTCAAAGACTTTGTATTTTAATTAACAAAAAACATGAAAAAGTAATAAGTGGTTCATTCGGAGCATAATGCATTTAAAGTCAACATACCTAAATACTTAAAATAAAGCATTAAAAAAAATCTAACGAAAGACGAAAATATAAAATTAAATGTTTGCATTCATAACCCTTCATTCAAATTTTTTTTTAAAAAAAGAACGTTTGTGTTAGTAATATTAAATTAAAATTTAATAACTTTCATCATCTTCAAAATGACAGTATGCTTAACACGCAAAACAACTGTTGCAGTGTGTATGTCCGAGTAAAGCTCTCTGTGGCATAAGAAGATTTGAAGTTGAGCTGAGAGATCCTGGATGAATATTTACACGCACTAGCACTTAACAAGGTTAAACATTTCAAGAATGAGAGAAACTTAAGAAGAGTACATTTCAATAATATATTAGCATTTTTCATACCAATTACACCGATGCATGGATATAAATATTTTATGATCTGTGCTGCAAAAACGACTCTTCATTAAAACTACCTCTCAGCCTTGACAGCAGGCTAATTTAAGTGCACTTTAGATCAGGAAACTCGGTCAATGTTACAGTGTATATTATACATTGTGACCAATTAAAGCAAACACAGACAGTCAAAAAAGCAATGTTGCTCCCCCGTCTAAGAGTAAAGAATAGCATATGCACGCTAGATTTTCAGTACTGTTTGTACTGAGAGGACGAAAAAAGGAAAGCTCTTTTCATTGCTACAAATTATACACATTGGTTAAGATCAGGGTTGTTGTGGTTTCTTGTGGGTAGTGCACATGTGTTTATGTGTGGATGACTTGAGTTTAAAAACCCACAACCTCCTTCCTATTCTTTCATGTCTCCTCCCTCACTATCTCTCTGTTAATGAAATGGTTAAAAGTCCAAAAACAAACAAAGAGAGAAAACTCTAATTGCATGCAATTTATCACTTCTAATCATACCATGCCTGATAGCATGTCAATAATCAATAAAATATTCCAACTAGTAATTAGCTATACATTGTAAAGATCAAAATTGTAACTGTACAGTTCAGTTCTAGTAGATAATGCAATTGTCTTACCATTCTTCTCCTCTGATCTTAAGCTTTTCTTTGCCACTTCCGCCAAAGCTCCAATACCCAAACCCACAGCAAGACCTGCAAGGGATTAGAAAACATAAAAGGAAATGGTCCATAAATCAACAGAAGTTAAAATACATAAACAATCATTATCACACACCTCTAATCAGCACTTCCACCTTGTAAACAAAACTTTAAAAAGTTGTTTCTCTTAGACTGACAACAACACTGGAGCTGTATTAGGTCTTGACAAAAGGAAACACCAAAATAGCATTTCTGAACCACTGTGGTCAGCACATTTGCTGTGGCAGAGCGGAGAACCTATAACAAGTTTTGGTGCAGTCTTCAATAGTTATGTAATTTTCTGATTACCCAACACTCCCGCTCTTGAGAAATTTAGGAGGAGCTTTCTAAATTGGTTGTAAATGAAGCGGTGGAACTAAACCTCAGTGTAAACCTGCAAGAAATGTGACCGACATGTTTTCACCATGGTGTTTGTTTTCCAGATGTCTTAACACACCTTAAAGAAACACGTGCAGTTTTGACACCAGCTCTTATCCCGTTAAAGTTTTCCATTAAGACTGCTGGGGAAGTTCTAGGTCACTTGTGGTTGATGATTAAACAGGTTCCTGTTATTATGTCCCTTTATGCCTGCAGGAGTTTAAGGACTTGAGGTTAAAACAAGGGGCCATGCCAGGCTGTTCAAACACTGCAACATCTGAAGAACTGTATTATAGAGATACAAAACATTTGCGTTCCATTGCACACAGATAGGCTGATCCATTTGTTTACCCAATCCAGTAAGATTTTTTATTTTTATTTATGATAAAATTATTGCAGCTTTGGTGAGCAAAAAAGCATTAACCAATCTTACCAACCCAAAACATTTATAGCTACTTATTTAAAATTCATAAATGGACTAATATGTGCACATATTGTCATAGCAGGGCTCTTTTTTTTTGCACCCTGGAACAAAATGGCTAAGATGCCTTTCAGATAGCCTGATAGCATGACCATGGACACTACGGGCCCAAGTCTCATGTTACAAAAACAGATAGGTATGCTTCTCAACATACTGTAAACAAAATGAACAAGCTGCTTAAAAACAGTTGTAATGGCACTGATTTAAAGGCTATCTACAGTCACTAAGATTGAGATGAAGAACACCGCCACATGAAGCCTGCCAAAGTGATGCATACTATTCTTGGATGCAGTTCACTATCACTATTTTTAACTATCCAGCGAGAGAGGTAGAGGAATGAAGCCAGAGAGTATGGCTGAACTGGATAGCTCATGTCCAGGAGCGAGGTCAAGGTGAAGGTTCAAACCTAAAACGAACACAAAAGAAGAAATTTTGAAGAATGCAGGTAACCAAACCGTTTCTAGTTGCCAATGATTTCCATAGTAACGTTTTTTTTACTACAGAAGTCAATGGGGACCAAGAACTGTTTGGTTACCCACGTTCTTCAAAATATAATCTTTTGTGTTCAACAAAACAAAATACCTCCTACAGGTTTAGACCAGCTTAAGAGTGAATAAATAAAAAAATGAGGGATGAGTGACTAGTGAGTAATTTAAAAATAATAATAATAAAATACAAATATTTTCTTAAATAACAACAATTTTTTTTTTACAAATTCTACAGATCTAAACATTACATTGTAAATTGTTAAATAATAAATTATTAATTACAATTAAAAAAAAAAATCTATAATTTATCATAATTTCTGCTGCTGTTAATAACAACGACATTTAAATTAGCAATGTTAATTAAACATTTGGTTTATTATTTAATAATGTTATAATGTTTATGCCTGCTGAATTTGCTTAGACACTTTATAATATTAACACACTCTTGAAAGCTGGATGCCACATAAGTCATCTCGAATAGACCCGGTATCTTTGATCCCTAGAAGACATAAACACCTGTCAACACATTCCCCTTATAAATTCACACAATCCCATAATGCTTCAGTGGTTCAGAGATTGCTGAATGCAAGAACCCTTTCATATTTACAGGTTATTGCAAGTATACACATACGGGCTTGTAGTAAACAGGTGTCCAAAGATGTTTTCTTGTAACGGCAGCAGATAAGAGATAACAAACACTTCAACAAATCACCCAGCATTCACACATACACCAACAGCAGATGAGACCAGATATATGTTTAACGTCTAGGAAAACTAGCATGCAGCGAAACAGCTACTGTGACCACCAGTGTTTAATTTTCCCATGTGACAGCACTTTTCACTGCAAACCCTCAGCTTTATCCATCCATTCGCTGCCTGCAACTCTATTCAGCACTAGTCCTCTGAGAAATCACTGATAGACTGCCATTTGAAGAACAAAAGCAGGTAAAGTTACACACCAGAATGGGACACTCTATCTCAGGGGAAACAGGTGATGCGCATTCCCAGACCGGTTAAGCTCTGGCCCATAATCCAATGCAGGGACATCCACAGTCTATGATATTACTGGTTAAAATGCAGATTAACCTTGAGCCCACAATCCGGCTCTGACATACTGTATGAGGAGAGACACGCAGCTCTTGAACAGGCCTTAGTTTAGACAATGAATAACAACAATACCAGAAAGGACAGCAACCTGGAAAGCCAAATATACCAACCCCCAAAAATGTTTTTCAGAATTAGACAACACATACTCAGTCTATCTGAAATATTTAGTGGCAACACAGGCTGTGCTAAATCTGAAGTGGACTTTTGGTCTTGGCTTGTGGGTTTGAATGCATCATGAAAAAGCAAAGGTTTTCTGTTACCAATGGTATTGTAGAAATGCCCTAATTACTGTAATCCATGCTTAATTTATTCATCTAATGAAAGAGCCCAGTAACAAGAGAGTTAGTAAGTGTAAAATATTCAGCTAGCCATGTGATCTTAATATGTCTGCTCACATAATGGTCAGTAAGATTTTTAAGATTTGAAATTTAGGGGATATTTCACCCCAAAATGAGTTACAGTTATATACATAATTGTTTCACGTACAATTATATACAACTATAGTACGTCTATTTTTCCTATTTTTAAACTGGAGATGCAAATAATCTAATAATAAATAGGATTAAATTTATAAAACATACTTATGTATTCATACATAAGAATACATTTTACACAATTATTTTATAAAATTCACTTTATTAACAGCAGACAATCATGTAACTGGCCACGTTCATAATTCTCCACTGTGAATAAATCACCATCTGAATGGTGCCATGTAAATTCATTTTTTTCACAGACGTCCACATGAGAAACAATTAACGTCGAATCGGGCTTATGATGTTCACTTAAACTTTCTATTCATCATCATCAAAAAAAAAAATATATATAAGTTTCCACAAAAATATTAAGCAGCATAATGGTTTCCAACATTGATAATAAAAATGGTTAATGAGCACTAAATCAGAATATTTGAATGATTTCTTAATGATCATGTGACGCTGGACTGGAGTAATGGCTGCTGAAAATACAGCTTTGCCATCACAGGAATAAATTACATTTTAAATATATTTAAATTGAAAAAGTCATCTTAAATTGTAATTATATTTTTTACATTATTATTGTTTTACTGAATTTGCACAAATAATGCAGCCTTGGTCAGCATAGGTGACTTCTTTGAAAAACATTTACACATAAATGTATAATAATTTTAGTAACCTTACCTCCAAAATTTGCTAGTCTCCCAAGCCGTGTGACTGGTACCTTTCGCTCTCTTGCTCTTTCACTAAGCTACAGAAAGAAGAGACACAATGTTGACAGTTTTAGAGAACCAGATGCATTAGCAGTGCTTCAATACGTTATGTGCTTCCAATTACAAAATATGCCTTTTTAAAAGTACTATTTTCTTAACTCAAAATTATTATAAATTCTGTAATTTCTTTGATGCTACTAAGACAACATGAAATCAAAAGTGGTGTTTATTTGTCATAATGTATGTGTTAGCGTACTTTTATAACAAACTTTTATAGATATAGTGCCATGAAAAGGTTTTTGCCCGCTTCCTGTTTTTGTTTTGTTTAGTTTTTTGCATATGTCACACTTAAAATATTCAGTTTTGAGATTAATTTAAAATATTCAGTCAAAATGCAGTTTTGAAGTGATGATATCATGTATTAAGGAAAAAAGCTGTCCAAACCTGCCTGTAAGCTATGTGAAAGTAATCTCGCCCTATATTTAATAACTAGTTGTGCCACCCTTGGCAGCAAAAACTGCAATCAAGCGTTCGCAATAACAGAGTCTTTCACATCACTCTGGAGGAATTTTGGTCCACTCTTCTTTGCCATATTGTTTTAATTCAACCACACTGGAGGGTTTGAGCATGAAAGGATTGTTTAAGGTCATGCCAGAGCATCTCAATCAGATTTAAGTCTGGACTTCGACTTGGCCACTCCAAAGCCTTCATTTTGTTTTTCTTGAGCCATTCAAAGGTGAACTTGCTGATGCGTTTAGGAACATTTGAGCTTGGTCACAAACTGATGGCCGGACATTCTCCTTCAGGATTTTCTGATAGAGTGCAGAAATTCATGGTTCCATCAATTTTGGCAAAGCAGTCCAGGACCATCACACTACCACCACTATATTTGACTGTTGGTATGGTGTTCTTTTAATGAAATGCTGTGTTGGTTTTATGCCAGATTTAATGGGACACACACCTTCCAAAAAGTTCAGCTTTTGTCGCATCAGCCCACAGAATATTTAGCCAAAAATCTTGGCAAAAAAAGGCAAATGTAAGACGAGCCTTTGTGTTCTTTTTGATCAGCAGTGGCTTTTGACTTGGAACTCTCCCGTGGATGCCATTTTTGCCCAGTCGCTTTCTTATTGTTCAATCATGAACACTGATCTTAATTGAGGCAAGTGAGGCCTGCAGTTCTTTAGATGTTTTTCTGGGTTCTTTCATGACCCCCTGGAAGAGTCGTTATGGCGCTCTTACAATAATTTTGGTTGGCTGGCCACTCCTGCCAATATAAAACCCTTTCCAGACTGAAACATATCAAATATTTTCTCACCTGTTCTTTAATTTCTTTAGATCGCAGCATGATGTGTTGCTCTTTAAGCATGCTTCACTTTGTCAGACAGGTTCTATTTCAGTGATTTCTTGATTCAACAGGGCTGGTAGTAATCAGCTTTTTTCCCTCCATAAATGAAATCATCATTTAAAAACTGCACTTTGTATTCACTTCAATTATCTTTGTGTAATATTAAAATTGGTTTGATGTTCTCAATTGTTTAAAATGTAACAAAAAAATAAAAAAAAATGGAAGGGGGCAAAAAACTTTTCACGGCACTGTATATTTAAAATGTACAGACTCTCTTTTCTGGCATAACATACCTAAAAATATTGATGGCTCATCATGCACCACAAAAAATGTTTGTCTAATAAAACTACCTAACCTGATATTGTCCTAACTAAATAATAATAATAATTAAAAAAAACAATATCCTCCCAAGTAGTTTTTTTTTTTTTTTTGCAGCAAACTGCAAACACATTTTATTGGGTCTTCAATAACATCCAAAGAAATTATTTATAGATAAAGCCTAGGTGTATATAGGTTATATCTGCAATCAACTGCTAACTTTAGGGGTAACAAACAAGTTGCATTGCCACTATTATTATCCTCTGTAATGAATGACATATATAGATGGAACAAATGTCTAGTTATTCATGGGTGAAGAAGGATTGGAAAAGGTCGCCTGTACCATTTGTTTGTGTGGTTTGGAGCCGTTTCGCTTCGCCTCCCTGGCTTTTTCTATGTCTTCAGCTGTGATGCCTCCCACAGAAGAGTGGTCCTGGTGATAGGACCGCGTATGTCCAGTAAACTGGCTTGTAGGATCCTTGTAGCCTTCAAACAGCTTAGACTTTCCTGAGGCCTTACTGTATGTGTGCGCAGCACCTGTGTTAGAGTCCCTGAAAACTGAATCACTGTCCAAATCTCTCTGTGCTGTGCTCTCAAAGTCCTCCTCTGAAGCTGTGAAGTCATACTTGGAGTCCATGTCTGTGTTTAAATCAGAAACACTCTCCTGACCACCTGTGAACTCCTAAAAAAAAAGAAAAAAAAAGAAGATATTTTAGCTCATATGCTTCCCCACAGCTGAAATAAATGAATGCTAAAAATGAATGACAATGTAAATACAGGCATGTGTCTGTTAGACACAATGCAATACATTTCATAATAAGCAATGAGGAAAAGCATTTCTGATGTTTGATAAGGATATTTCAAAACTATTTGAAATCCACAATCAGTTTCAGAGGCTTTGATAGCACAAATAGCTTGTTAGCACACACTGTGCTCCTAATGTGCTCTGAAGGCAGTAATCCAATCTCCAGGTAGGCCTAAATTTCATTTGCATAATTGTATTGTTTGAGTTATTATACCTTAGATGTGTTGTGGAGAACCATTATTATGCACACTGGATTAGACAAAACCATACCTGTGATTAATTGGGGAGTAACAGATGCATGTAAACGTAATACACCAAAGCAATGAGTCACAAAAGGCCTTGGTAAAAACAAAATGAAACCGCTTTGGACGGCTTATTGCTGCTTATGCTGTTTTATTAAAGCCACACGATAAAGACTACTAATCTTCAGTGTGTAATAATATAATAATAAAAGACAAGGAAATAATTAATATTGAAGATATTGTATAATTCATTGGTAAATGTTACCATTTATTATTATCATTCCAAGTAACCATTCCATGTGTTACTTTTTATTTATTTATATTTTTTAAGTGTGTTATGCTCACCGATGCTGCACTTATTTGATCAAAAATAAAAGTAAAAACTAATACCATGAAATACCGTTAAACAATGTTATTTAGTCATATTTTGGCATATTGCAAAAGTGTTAATATATTTTAAAATGTACTTTACTCAGCAGCTATTATTCCTTAAGTGTCTTAAGTGTCACATGATCCTTCAGAATTCATTCTAACATGCTAATTTAATGCTCAAGAAACATTTCTTCTTATCAATGTTGAAAACAGTTACAATGCATGATTTTTTCAAATCTCTTTAAAAAATAAAAGTTCAATAGAAGGGCGTTTTATAAAATATGTTTTTAACATTGTCATAATGCAATTTAAAAACAATTAAAAAAATCTATTTAATATAATTTAAATCTAATTTATAGTTGCTATAATAATTTTTTTATAACTATTCAATTCAAATTGTGACAATGGTGGACTGTTTACAGCAATACTTTGTAGCAACTCGTCTCATTATTACATTACACAATTTAACTGATGCATTGTCACAGGTACACTGACTATTATACAACATCCTCAAACATTTCTCATCCAATCAAAATTTATAGCCAGAGCTGTCCGTTTTATAACAGAAATGAATACCATTTCTAGAGATACCCACCTGGATCTTCTGCATGGCCACGCTCATGCCCTGTTCAGCCGTCATTTGCATGCTCTGGCTCACAGCTTGGAAGCCATTACTGCGCAGAGAGCCGGCCTGAGTCTCGATCACAGCCTGGCTGAGCTTGGCTAGGCCTCTCATCAGCAACAACATGTCTCCTGCCATGTTGGATCCTCTTCACACCTACTATACAGCAGAAAAGGAAGTGACTCAATACCCTCAACTGTTTTTAAGC
Organism: Carassius auratus; assembly: GCF_003368295.1. Lineage (NCBI taxonomy): Eukaryota > Metazoa > Chordata > Actinopteri > Cypriniformes > Cyprinidae > Carassius > Carassius auratus. Next base: position 7,499,539 of record NC_039262.1, read on the forward strand.
TGACAAGGAAAAAAAAAAAATGATTTCACACATATAACATTTGTTACTATGTTACAATCAGTTGGTAATACTATGGTACATACCATTGTTCTGAACGATTACCATAATGACATACGGTACCATGATATTTACATGATACTCTGAGGTATTTCAAAGAACATTATGGTGCTATTATAGTAAATGTATTACGGTTTCAATAAAACAGAAACAGTTTAAATCTACCAGTACCATACATACAGAGAAAATATGACAAAAAATTAGGGCTGTGCGATTAATCGAAATCGAAATAAAATCGCGATTTGAGTGTGCACGATTTTTCGTGGCCACGGCCTCCTGCAGTATGTTAAATGAACCAATCAGGATGCAGCGGGCCGAAGTGGAGCGCGAGAACAGAGCAGACTGGGCATATGCCTAACTCCAGGTTCACACACTGTCTGTGATGCTTGGCTTTTTTTTTTTCGAGCCCATGTTAACGGATCTGGGGTGCGTTTCCCAAAAGCATAGTTGCTAATCTGTTAGCAACTTAGTTGGCTAGCAATGGCAAATTGTATTGCAACTAACAAAGTTGCTAACTTAGTTAGCAACTATGCTTTTGGGAAACGCACCCCAGAACGTTCACACTGCACACACTAAAAAGATCAGAAAAGGTTATAAATAGAAAGGTGCGAAAAGATTTAATATGATCTGAGCATGCGCATCTGGTTTTGTTAACAGAGCAAAGAAAATCTGCGTGCGAGCAGATAGATTCGCGCTCGCGCATGATTTTAATGTGCTTTCGCCTTATAATAATGCACTCTCGTTGATGCTTCTGAATTGCGTACACACAACTTACTGTATACGCACTGCAGATGGAGTACGTGTGACCCTTGGGCAATAAATATATTGGGCAAAACAGAACACCTGAGGCACCGCTACAATGAGCTTTATGACCAATGCATGGCAAAAAATAAATAAATCCCTGACCACGGGTTTTATTTTATTTTTTATTATTCTTTTTTGCCATTTGTCTAGACATTTTGTTTGACATCTTTACTTCGTGATTATTTTGAATTATGTCTGTTCTAGAGACATGTTACAACTTTTTGATAAAGCTCTCATTGGTTTTCTTTTGGAAATATGTTTCAAATTTATACTGAATGCATTTATGACTGTAAAGCATGTCTGTAGGTGTCAAATTCGTGATTAAAATCGAAATCGCAAAATTGATAAAAAATCGTGATAGATTTTTTTTGTCCATATTGCACAGCCCTACAAAAAAAAAAAACATTGCATTTCCGCAGTGTATTGGCAATAGATTGTGGTTATATTCAATATCATGGATCAAATGTATAAAAAAAGTTGTTGTTTTTTTTGTTAGTGCAGAGACACCAAAGCAATGTAGTGTGGAGTCTAACATGCAAGCATAAACATTAATAAAATGTATAATAATGCGTTGTACATCTTTATATATTTAGGGTGACTCATGTTGTCTCTTTAAATCAACACCAAAGTGTCATCAGCCATCAACAAAACAGCTGTTATCACAGTTCTTGGCAGCTCTATCAAAGGTTAAACGTTTTCACGATGAGACAAGTGTCAAAGCCTTTAGCCAACGAGACATTGAGCCAATCACAAGAAGCATATGAAGAGCTATGAACTTGCGATTCAGTCTGAGCGCCCTTTTAAAACTTCATGATAAATGGGTTATTTTGTATTCTGTCAGCTCCCCACTATAAAACGCTCTTTACTTTCACAGCAGAGTGGAAAACACAAGTGGTTTTGCTCCAGTAAACTCTGAGGCTTCGGAGCGCAGACACAAATAAGCTTAAGTGAGGGGAGGGGTTGGATGAGAGCTTGACTCTCCTGTAAATAAAGAGCTTTAAACTTGGCCCCTTTCCTGAGGGAAAGGTTTGCCTACAAGAAGAAAGCTCTCAAACAGACCTTGAGCAACTTGGCAGGTTATAAACACACCTTGTGTGTGAAAACCGGTCAAATTTCAGTGTTCCGTAACATTGTAGTCGAATACCTAATTCTGCAATGAGTGATTACCCTCAACAGGCAACAGGAAGACAAGACATAAAAAAACAAGGAAGTATTCAGTTTTCATTTCAAATACAGTTTGGATATCCACAATTAACATGATTTTGGGTTCTTAACAATATATGCACATGGACAATCGCAATAAAAACATGGCTCTCGAAAGCACAACACTAACTGTTTGCTTCAGTCTTTTTACAACGTAGATATGGATTAGCATTAGCAAATATGTTGAAATTCATGATAAACAAAGCATTCCAAATGAACAACTTTTTCCATTTGGTCACTCTCACGTTCACTGATGTTGGCCCTGGGCGTAAATATGTTCAAAAATGTGTATGTTTTGTAGCCTAATCTAGTAAACTAGGTATGGTTTTGCAATACACCAGCATACTTTTACACCTGAGAGAGGCCACACATGCCTGGACATATCTGCATATTTGCAACAGAGACATTTAGCAGGTCAAACTGACAATGCTTACTGCAAACACTAAAAGCTCTCTGTTGGTTAACAAAGTTTTAGAGACCCACTGTGACACAACTGCAACATTAAGTGTGCTATGCACGAAGATTTATTTGATTAAAAACAGTAGTATTGTAAAATATTATTATAATTTTAAATTAGTATTTAAATGGCATACATTTTTATTTTATATTAATAATATTTAAATACATTTTATATTTTAATATTTCAAAATAAAATTTATTCTTGTGATGGCAAAGTTCACAAGAAATGCATTTATGTCAAACAGAAATATTTTGTAACCTTTACGGTCAATTGTAATCAATTTCATGCATCCTTGCTTAATAAAAGTCTCAAATTCTTAAAAAAAAATCTTTCTGACAACTTTTGACCATACTAACATAAATAAGAAACTTGTGTGTCTTGTATAGCCTGTAAATCTTGATTTAATGATCCCACAGAAATGCAAAAGTAGGCTTTTGTTTTTATTTATGTTCATCGCATTCAGTAAATTATTTTTAGCTTAGCCAAATGAATTTTATAAAGCACGAGAGGACTGAACATACTCAAGTTTCAGCCTTTTCACTTTTTGGAAAGGCTCACAGAGGTCAGTTAGCCAGAGCTAGAGGTCCTCCATGTGTGTATTTTCGGGAACACTATGGGGGGGTTGGAGGTCAGGGAGATGTAGGAATATTCCAGGATCATAACCCTTCGGAGGCATGATTTAGACATATCCAAATCTCAATACATTTTTGCAATATGCCAAAATATGACTAAACAACATGACTTCTATAACCGCTGTTTTACACAACAATGTTTGATTAAATCAATGTTTGTGTGTTTAATAAAAATAAAAAAGCACACATTAAACAAAACTTTTGCAAACAATTTATTACACCCATGATGCCTCAAATGTGCCTCAAAAAGTGTCAGACGATCTTTGCCCATCTCATATCTTTCCACTGTCAACACCCTCTTGTTTCCTTCACAGCCAAAACAAAGGCTGCTCCTCTCCAAAACAGGACAGGCCTCTTAATACATCACACACTGAGGTGTCAGACAGATAACCATGACACAAGCAACAAATGTCAGCCATTTTAGGACTCCCTCTTCTATTGCAAGGCAATCGCAGCTGTTATGTCATATAGAAGCGGAATATGAGTGATAAATACTGAAATATGCTTCGAGATGCAGGCCTTGTGGCAGGAAATCACCAAGAGGCCACGCTAGTATGACTGAACCTAAACAACACATGCAAAACACAGCCAATCAGAAAGTTAGTTAGGGGAAACACCCTTTTTCTTTCTGTTTGTATGGCTGTGGTCGGGTTGTGAGCAACTGAACTAAACACTGTGGCACATTGTTCCTAGTTAATAATATGCACACGGGAATGTTGACAAAATCATGACTGATAATCATACATAAATGTATGAATGCATCATTTCTATAAACACAAAATCAAATATAATGATAATGAATTTATGCTGAAATCCACTAATTAAGTATATTATAAATCTGCATTCATATTTTAAATTAAACAGACGTAAACAAGGCCCTCATTTACATAAATAAGCAATTTATTCAAATAAGCAATTATTTTATGACTTAATTGTCATCTGCCTGATGCATTAGCTGTGAAGCAATAATGCAAAATCAAAAACAAGCCACATTAATTGTGCCCTTCAGTCAGGTCATATAAGTTAAAGTCTAGGTCGATGCTGCCATATAGTATCCAAGCAGCTCTGCAAAAAAAGATTAGAAACAAAGATTTGGCTTAAGGCTTATGGGTTTTGCAAAGAGGTGATCTCCACAACAGCTGCCTTTATTTCATTTAGTTAACACATAACACATTTCTGAGCTTGCTTTGTTTAACTGCAAAGAATGGCCTGCAAAAAAAAGTAAAATAATAACAATAATAATAATAATATTTTATTAAGTTAGTATTGTAGTTTTATTTTCCTTTAACATGATCTAAACATTCCATGTAGTTGAGAAGCATACATTTTGTGAATGAAATTTTTTTTTTAATTAGAATTTTCAGGAAACATATCATTATTTAACTTATTTACTTCATTGGCAAATAGTATTTTGTTTGTTTTTGTAGTTTTAATCTTTTTAGAAGTCTGCTTATTCTTCAACTAGTTTGCAATAGAGTTAAAAAAACTACTTAATTCAAGATGCATTATCTTGCTTCTCAATCAAACGTTTAGATTAAAAACAAGACAAAATACTGATTTAAAAAAAAATCATTAAAAAAATCATGCATGTCATACAGTATCTCAACTTGTTTGAGCCAACGCTTAACTTACTGTTTTGCAAGATTTCTGGCACAAAATATCACCTGCAATCCTAAAGCATTAAGAGGAAGGGAAAATATGTCGTGTAAACAGGCCTTGTGCTTTGACAGAGTTTTGCAATATTTATCAAATCAAAACTATACAATATTACTATATGCAGAAGTGCTTGGTTAAAGGAATATTTAAATGCTAAGTTGCTACATAATGTTCCAATGACCACGTAGACATAATCAAAACACACGCACAACGCACGTGTAACCTCACCAATTTATGCAAAAAAAAATATTATAGAAGCATCCAGATCAAAACATGCAACAGACGACACGTGTGTTTTGCTCGTCTATTAGCCAGCGATCTAAAGTACATGTTACTCAAAAACAATCCGCTCTTTTCATTCCAGATTATCAATCAATTACTTAAATACAATGATATACGTTTCTTCACCCTAATAAATAAGATTCATTGGTACTTACCCCCAGAATTTGCAAATATGTCGCTGTGTTCAATGTCCAGCTCTGTTTTCGCGCTGTATCTGCGTCCATGAGCTGAGAGCTGTTTACCCTTCCCAAGTTTGCTTGTCAGAGCTGTTTAGCCCCTCCTCTGATCGGCTGCTATTGGTTGCTCAGTAGTAGCGTCACAACAAAAGGCGGTGCTTAAAAACTTGATCAGAGATTTTATTGGTTATTTCTTTGTCACTCAACGAAAGTTGACCCTTTATATGTTGACGAAGGACAAACATTTTATATAACACGCTCAAAACGTGTGGACGTTTAAACAGTTATATTATGCGGTAGTAAACTAGCGCCTGATGCAAAACAATAGCAATGTTTCAGGAACAAAAAGAATTAATTAATTTGTCTATCTGATTCAATAACTGTTTTGATTGTTTTTTTTATTGGTTATTCATAAGCAGATACATTACAAGTATTAAACCGATACCTACTGCAGTTTTGAACACGTTATAATGCTGCAATTCAACGCATGAAATGCATTCAATTTCAAAATAACAGTATACCCAATTTGATTCTCTATTGCCATCTAGTGGTTTAAAATACCCAGCCACATGAGGGAAATCTTCAGTTGGCCTAAAAGCACACAGAGGTGATTGTTATTGCCCCAAAATAATTCACAGAAACTAAAAAGCGTGTATCTGAATGTAACAAAACATATACGAATCAATATATTTATACTGCCTCACAGAAAAAAAAGGGGGGGGGGGGTCTCAAACATATAATAACTAGCTATAATATAATATAATATAATGTAGTTGCATTTACTGTGGTTTACCACTAGGGTGGAGCACATGTAATACATTTTGATTCTGTGATGGGAGTGAGATCAAATATTAGATTAATTTTCATTTGTTTATTTATTTAATTGATGAAGGCCATTGAATCTATAATCATTAACATGCTAAAATTATAAATAAGGCTGTGTTTTTCCCATAGTTCAGTCTACTGTTCCATGTTGCCTATATTGTGGTTGTCTGGCCTGCATGTTAAAATTGTCTTTTAAAAAGGACTTTAAACTTTATGAAACATAAACTTATCAAATATACTGTACAATATGTTGACATACAGTAAGCTACTGTGTAACTTGATACATCAAATATCCTCAAGTAATCTTAACAATCATGTTTTAATGCAGACGATCAGTCTGGGTGTTAACACTTATTTAGTTTAACGCTGGCATAGCAGACTTCTTCCTAACTAATTTGAAATTCATATATATGAACTCTACGATTGCACGGACATGACTTTATAGCCGCCACAGTTGATAGGGAAATGTTGGTGGAAATGAATTATGTTCTCATGTTGCCCATATCCTGAAACTTCGAAAGATCTCAGAGACAGCTCTACTTTGAAGAAAGGAATCTTGTTATTGAACATCGTCATGCAGCCCATCTCAGTCATAGAGGATGGAAAATTAATTTTCATACCACCTATCTGCAAGCCTGTCTCATTCAAATCAGAGTGGCCACTGAAGCATTATATTTTCCATCCACTTTACTGGTGAATATGACACACTTTCATGTGCTCGGTGGGGCTGGTCATAAGTGAATCGGAGAGAAAATCAGAGCGATGTAATCATACTGTACATTGGGAGCAGTATTAGGAATTGTTGCGGTAGGTGAACAATATATTAACAGGTCAGTTCCAGTTAAAGAACTGGCTTCATATCATAATTTCTGGCCTCTGACAGAGTCTAGGCCTGTTTTTAAGTTTTTTTTAATGAGCATACATCAGAGAAGACATTCCCACTGAGCTACTGAGACCCTTCTTCTGCTAAGTTGGTGAGTCATTTAAACTACAAATACTGGTTGTTAAAATAATTTGTGGGTAACACTTAAAAAACAACTTTCATTAATAATATCAGCACATATAACTATAATGCTTAATAGCGAGAATGCAAATATATTACGGATTAAGAACAACTAAAATATTCAATAAAGAACTAAATATTGAAAATGTAAGTAGAAGGAGAGCAAGAAAATCTTTTGTTGCATCTTTTGTTAAAACATGATGATACTCATATATTTATATATTTTTTTATAATAATAATTAATATTCTAAAGTGGGTATATAAGTTACTTATATAACACTTGTACCCAAATTAAAAATATGTTATATTAATAAAAATATATACACAGACAATTTTATTTAGAAATAAAAATACACGAATATACAAAAATATGAAAACATTAATACATTATAATACAATAATTATATATGTACAATACTTTTATTCGAAATTAATATTTGCATTATGTGTTTCACCTGAATATATATATATATATATATATATATATATACATATATATATATATATATATATAATTAGCATGTGACAGTTAAATTATATAAATATGTATTTGTGTATTTTTACGTGTGGCGCGTGCTTGTGTATATACTATACTATACTATACTATATACATACTATACTACTATACTATACTATACTAACTATACTACTAACTATACTATACTATACTATACTAGACTATATATACACCTCAAGATAAAAACATACATACAGATTCAGTGAAGTGGGTGCAAACCTT